>NW_026801998.1:10000-221481 GCF_963506605.1 Zootoca vivipara | reverse complement strand
GAGTTCACATGCATATCTACTCAAGAGTAAGCAATTAAGCGAAATAAACCTATAGAACGCTTATTAGTATTCTATCTATGCATTCTGACACTCCATCAATGTGTTTTGCTTCAATTTGGCTCATTTTACAAAGGTGCTTATTTCTGGAGTGAACATGCAGTTCTACTCAAGAGTAAGCAACTAAGCGAAATAAACCTATAGAACGCTTATTTGTCTTCTATCTGTGCAATCTGACACTCCAACCATGTGTTTTGCTTCAATTTGGCTCATTTTACAAAGGTGCTTATTTCTGGAGTGAACATGCAGTTCTACTCAAGAGTAAGCAACTAAGCGAAATAAACCTATAGATCGCTTATTTGTCTTCTATCTGTGCAATCTGACACTCCAACAATGTGTTTTGCTTCAGTTTGGCTCATTTTACAAAGGTGCATATTTCTGGAGTTCACATGCATTTCTACTCATGAGTAAGCAACTAAGCGAAATAAACCTATAGATCGCTTATTTATCTTCTATCTATGCATTCTGACACTCCAACAATGTGTTTTGCTTCAATTTGGCTCATTTTACAAAGGTGCTTATTTCTGGAGTTCACATGCATATCTACTCAAGAGTAAGCAACTAAGCGAAATAAACCTATAGAACGCTTATTTGTCTTCTATCTATGCATTCTGACACTCCACCAATATGTTTTGCTTCAATTTGGCTCATTTTACAAACGTGCTCATTTCTGGAGTGAACATGCAGTTCTACTCAAGAGTAAGCAACTAAGCGAAATAAACCTATAGAACGCTTATTTGTCTTCTATCTATGTATTCTGACACTCCAACAATGTGTTTTGCTTCAATTTGACTCATTTTACAAAGGTGCTTATTTCTTGAGTGAACATGCAGTTCTACTCAATAGTAAGCAACTAAGCGAAATAAACCTATAGAACGCTTACTTGTCTTCTATCTATGCATTCTGACACTCCAACAAAGTGTTTTGCTTCAATTTGGCTCATTTTACAAACGTGCTTATTTCTGGAGTGAACATGCAGTTCTACTCAAGAGTAAGCAACTAAGCGAAATAAACCTATAGAACGCTTATTTGTCTTCTATCTATGCATTCTGACACTCCAACAATGTGTTTTGCTTCAATTTGGCTCATTTTACAACGGTGCTTATTTCTGGATTGAACATGCAGTTCTACTCAAGAGTAAGCAACTAAGCGAAATAAACCTATAGATCACTTATTTATCTTCTATCTATGCATTCTGACACTCCACCAATATGTTTTGCTTCAATTTGGCTCATTTTAAAAACGTGCTTATTTCTGGAGTGAACATGCAGTTCTACTCATGAGTAAGCAACTAAGCGAAATAAACCTATAGATCGCTTATTTATCTTCTATCTATGCATTCTGACACTCCACCAATATGTTTTGCTTCAATTTGGCTCATTTTACCAAGGTGCTTATTTCTGAAGTGAACATGCATTTCTACTCAAGAGTAAGCAACTAAGCGAAATAAACCTATAGAATGCTTACTTGTCTTCTATCTATGCATTGTGACACTCCAACAATGTGTTTTGCTTCAATTTGGCTCATTTTACAAACGTGCTTATTTCTGGAGTGAACATGCAGTTCTACTCAAGAGTAAGCAACTAAGCGAAATAAAACTATAGAACGCTTATTTGTCTTCTATCTTTGCAATCTGACACTCCAACCATGTGTTTTGCTTCAATTTGGCTCATTTTACAAAGGTGCTTATTTCTGGAGTGAACATGCAGTTCTACTCAAGAGTAAGCAACTAAGCGAAATAAACCTATAGAATGCTTACTTGTCTTCTATCTATGCATTGTGACACTCCAACAATGTGTTTTGCTTCAATTTGGCTCATTTTACAAACGTGCTTATTTCTGGAGTGAACATGCAGTTCTACTCAAGAGTAAGCAACTAAGCGAAATAAAACTATAGAACGCTTATTTGTCTTCTATCTGTGCAATCTGACACTCCAACCATGTGTTTTGCTTCAATTTGGCTCATTTTACAAAGGTGCTTATTTCTGGAGTGAATATGCAGTTCTACTCAAGAGTAAGCAACTAAGCGAAATAAACCTATAGAACGCTTATTTGCTTTCTATCTGTGCAATCTGACACTCCAACAATGTGTTTTGCTTCAATTTGGCTCATTTTACAAAGGTGCATATTTCTGGAGTTCACATGCAGTTCTACTCATGAGTAAGCAACTAAGTGAAATAAACCTATAGATCGCTTATTTATCTTCTATCTATGCATTCTGACACTCCAACAATGTGTTTTGCTTCAATTTGGCTCATTTTACAAAGGTGCTTATTTCTGGAGTTCACATGCATATCTACTCAAGAGTAAGCAACTAAGCGAAATAAACCTATAGAACGCTTATTTGTCTTCTATCTATGCATTCTGACACTCCACCAATATGTTTTGCTTCAATTTGGCTCATTTTACAAACGTGCTCATTTCTGGAGTGAACATGCAGTTCTACTCAAGAGTAAGCAAATAAGCGAAATAAACCTATAGAACACTTATTTGTCTTCTATCTATGCATTCTGACACTCCAACAATGTGTTTTGCTTCAATTTGACTCATTTTACAAAGGTGCTTATTTCTGGAGTGAACATGCAGTTCTACTCAATAGTAAGCAACTAAGCGAAATAAACCTATAGAACGCTTACTTGTCTTCTATCTATGCATTCTGACACTCCAACAAAGTGTTTTGCTTCAATTTGGCTCATTTTACAAACGTGCTTATTTCTGGAGTGAACATGCAGTTCTACTCAAGAGTAAGCAACTAAGCGAAATAAACCTATAGAACGCTTATTTGTCTTCTATCTATGCATTCTGACACTCCAACAATGTGTTTTGCTTCAATTTGGCTCATTTTACAAAGGTGCTTATTTCTGGAGTGAACATGTAGTTCTACTCAAGAGTAAGCAACTAAGCGAAATAAACCTATAGATCGCTTATTTATCTTCTATCTATGCATTCTGACACTCCACCAATATGTTTTGCTTCAATTTGGCTCATTTTAAAAACGTGCTTATTTCTGGAGTGAACATGCAGTTCTACTCATGAGTAAGCAACTAAGCGAAATAAACCTATAGATCGCTTATTTATCTTCTATCTATGCATTCTGACACTCCACCAATATGTTTTGCTTCAATTTGGCTCATTTTACAAAGGTGCTTATTTCTGGAGTGAACATGCATTTCTACTCAAGAGTAAGCAACTAAGCGAAATAAACCTATAGAATGCTTACTTGTCTTCTATCTATGCATTGTGACTCTCCAACAATGTGTTTTGCTTCAATTTGGCTCATTTTACAAACGTGCTTATTTCTGGAGTGAACATGCAGTTCTACTCAAGAGTAAGCAACTAAGCGAAATAAAACTATAGAACGCTTATTTGTCTTCTATCTGTGCAATCTGACACTCCAACCATGTGTTTTGCTTCAATTTGGCTCATTTTACAAAGGTGCTTATTTCTGGAGTTCACATGCAGTTCTACTCATGAGTAAGCAACTAAGCGAAATAAACCTATAGATCGCTTATTTATCTTCTATCTATGCATTCTGACACTCCAACAATGTGTTTTGCTTCAATTTGGCTCATTTTACAAAGGTGCTTATTTCTGGAGTTCACATGCATATCTACTCAAGAGTAAGCAACTAAGTGAAATAAACCTATAGAACGCTTAGTTGTCTTCTATCTATGCATTCTGACACTCCACCAATATGTTTTGCTTCAATTTGGCTCATTTTACAAACGTGCTTATTTCTGGAGTGAACATGCAGTTCTACTCAAGAGTAAGCAACTAAGTGAAATAAACCTATAGAACACTTATTTGTCTTCTATCTATGCATTCTGACACTCCAACAATGTGTTTTGCTTCAATTTGACTCATTTTACAAAGGTGCTTATTTCTGGAGTGAACATGCAGTTCTACTCAATAGTAAGCAACTAAGCGAAATAAACCTATAGAACGCTTACTTGTCTTCTATCTATGCATTCTGACACTCCAACAAAGTGTTTTGCTTCAATTTGGCTCATTTTACAAACGTGCTTATTTCTGGAGTGAACATGCAGTTCTACTCAAGAGTAAGCAACTAAGCGAAATAAACCTATAGAACGCTTATTTGTCTTCTATCTATGCATTCTGACACTCCAACAATGTGTTTTGCTTCAATCTGGCTCATTTTACAAAGGTGCTTATTTCTGGAGTGAACATGCAGTTCTACTCAATAGTAAGCAACTAAGCGAAATAAACCTATAGAACGCTTATTTATCTTCTATCTATGCATTCTGACACTCCACCAATATGTTTTGCTTCAATTTGGCTCATTTTAAAAACGTGCTTATTTCTGGAGTGAACATGCAGTTCTACTCATGAGTAAGCAACTAAGCGAAATAAACCTATAGATCGCTTATTTATCTTCTATCTATGCATTCTGACACTCCACCAATATGTTTTGCTTCAATTTGGCTCATTTTACAAAGGTGCTTATTTCTGAAGTGAACATGCATTTCTACTCAAGAGTAAGCAACTAAGCGAAATAAACCTATAGAATGCTTACTTGTCTTCTATCTATGCATTGTGACACTCCAACAATGTGTTTTGCTTCAATTTGGCTCATTTTACAAACGTGCTTATTTCTGGAGTGAACATGCAGTTCTACTCAAGAGTAAGCAACTAAGCGAAATAAAACTATAGAACGCTTATTTGTCTTCTATCTTTGCAATCTGACACTCCAACCATGTGTTTTGCTTCAATTTGGCTCATTTTACAAAGGTGCTTATTTCTGGAGTGAACATGCAGTTCTACTCAAGAGTAAGCAACTAAGCGAAATAAACCTATAGAATGCTTACTTGTCTTCTATCTATGCATTGTGACACTCCAACAATGTGTTTTGCTTCAATTTGGCTCATTTTACAAACGTGCTTATTTCTGGAGTGAACATGCAGTTCTACTCAAGAGTAAGCAACTAAGCGAAATAAAACTATAGAACGCTTATTTGTCTTCTATCTGTGCAATCTGACACTCCAACCATGTGTTTTGCTTCAATTTGGCTCATTTTACAAAGGTGCTTATTTCTGGAGTGAACATGCAGTTCTACTCAAGAGTAAGCAACTAAGCGAAATAAACCTATAGAACGCTTATTTGCTTTCTATCTGTGCAATCTGACACTCCAACAATGTGTTTTGCTTCAATTTGGCTCATTTTACAAAGGTGCATATTTCTGGAGTTCACATGCAGTTCTACTCATGAGTAAGCAACTAAGTGAAATAAACCTATAGATCGCTTATTTATCTTCTATCTATGCATTCTGACACTCCAACAATGTGTTTTGCTTCAATTTGGCTCATTTTACAAAGGTGCTTATTTCTGGAGTTCACATGCATATCTACTCAAGAGTAAGCAACTAAGCGAAATAAACCTATAGAACGCTTATTTGTCTTCTATCTATGCATTCTGACACTCCACCAATATGTTTTGCTTCAATTTGGCTCATTTTACAAACGTGCTCATTTCTGGAGTGAACATGCAGTTCTACTCAATAGTAAGCAACTAAGCGAAATAAACCTATAGAACGCTTACTTGTCTTCTATCTATGCATTCTGACACTCCAACAAAGTGTTTTGCTTCAATTTGGCTCATTTTACAAACGTGCTTATTTCTGGAGTGAACATGCAGTTCTACTCAAGAGTAAGCAACTAAGCGAAATAAACCTATAGAACGCTTATTTGTCTTCTATCTATGCATTCTGACACTCCAACAATGTGTTTTGCTTCAATTTGGCTCATTTTACAAAGGTGCTTATTTCTGGAGTGAACATGTAGTTCTACTCAAGAGTAAGCAACTAAGCGAAATAAACCTATAGATCGCTTATTTATCTTCTATCTATGCATTCTGACACTCCACCAATATGTTTTGCTTCAATTTGGCTCATTTTAAAAACGTGCTTATTTCTGGAGTGAACATGCAGTTCTACTCATGAGTAAGCAACTAAGCGAAATAAACCTATAGATCGCTTATTTATCTTCTATCTATGCATTCTGACACTCCACCAATATGTTTTGCTTCAATTTGGCTCATTTTACAAAGGTGCTTATTTCTGGAGTGAACATGCATTTCTACTCAAGAGTAAGCAACTAAGCGAAATAAACCTATAGAATGCTTACTTGTCTTCTATCTATGCATTGTGACTCTCCAACAATGTGTTTTGCTTCAATTTGGCTCATTTTACAAACGTGCTTATTTCTGGAGTGAACATGCAGTTCTACTCAAGAGTAAGCAACTAAGCGAAATAAAACTATAGAACGCTTATTTGTCTTCTATCTGTGCAATCTGACACTCCAACCATGTGTTTTGCTTCAATTTGGCTCATTTTACAAAGGTGCTTATTTCTGGAGTTCACATGCAGTTCTACTCATGAGTAAGCAACTAAGCGAAATAAACCTATAGATCGCTTATTTATCTTCTATCTATGCATTCTGACACTCCAACAATGTGTTTTGCTTCAATTTGGCTCATTTTACAAAGGTGCTTATTTCTGGAGTTCACATGCATATCTACTCAAGAGTAAGCAACTAAGTGAAATAAACCTATAGAACGCTTATTTGTCTTCTATCTATGCATTCTGACACTCCACCAATATGTTTTGCTTCAATTTGGCTCATTTTACAAACGTGCTCATTTCTGGAGTGAACATGCAGTTCTACTCAAGAGTAAGCAACTAAGTGAAATAAACCTATAGAACACTTATTTGTCTTCTATCTATGCATTCTGACACTCCAACAATGTGTTTTGCTTCAATTTGACTCATTTTACAAAGGTGCTTATTTCTGGAGTGAACATGCAGTTCTACTCAATAGTAAGCAACTAAGCGAAATAAACCTATAGAACGCTTACTTGTCTTCTATCTATGCATTCTGACACTCCAACAAAGTGTTTTGCTTCAATTTGGCTCATTTTACAACGGTGCTTATTTCTGGAGTGAACATGCAGTTCTACTCAAGAGTAAGCAACTAAGCGAAATAAACCTATAGATCGCTTATTTATCTTCTATCTATGCATTCTGACACTCCACCAATATGTTTTGCTTCAATTTGGCTCATTTTAAAAACGTGCTTATTTCTGGAGTGAACATGCAGTTCTACTCATGAGTAAGCAACTAAGCGAAATAAACCTATAGAATGCTTATTTGTCTTCTATCTATGCATTGTGACACTCCAACAATGTGTTTTGCTTCAATTTGGCTCATTTTACAAAGGTGCTTATTTCTGGAGTGAACATGCAGTTCTACTCAATAGTAAGCAACTAAGCGAAATAAACCTATAGAACGCTTATTTGTCTTCTATCTATGCATTCTGACACTCCAACAATGTGTTTTGCTTCAATTTGGCTCATTTTACAAAGGTGCTTATTTCTGGAGTGAACATGCAGTTCTACTCAATAGTAAGCAACTAAGCGAAATAAACCTATAGAACGCTTATTTGTCTTCTATCTATGCATTCTGACACTCCAACAATGTGTTTTGCTTCAATTTGGCTCATTTTACAAAGGTGCTTATTTCTGGAGTGAACATGCAGTTCTACTCATGAGTAAGCAACTAAGCGAAATAAACCTATAGAATGCTTATTTGTCTTCTATCTATGCATTGTGACACTCCAACAATGTGTTTTGCTTCAATTTGGCTCATTTTACAAAGGTGCTTATTTCTGGAGTGAACATGCAGTTCTACTCAATAGTAAGCAACTAAGCGAAATAAACCTATAGAACGCTTATTTGTCTTCTATCTATGCATTCTGACACTCCAACAATGTGTTTTGCTTCAATTTGGCTCATTTTACAAAGGTGCTTATTTCTGGAGTGAACATGCAGTTCTACTCAAGAGTAAGCAACTAAGCGAAATAAACCTATAGATCGCTTATTTATCTTCTATCTATGCATTCTGACACTCCACCAATATGTTTTGCTTCAATTTGGCTCATTTTAAAAACGTGCTTATTTCTGGAGTGAACATGCATTTCTCCTCAAGAGTAAGCAACTAAGCGAAATAAACCTATAGAATGCTTATTTGTCTTCTATCTATGCATTGTGACACTCCAACAATGTGTTTTGCTTCAATTTGGCTCATTTTACAAAGGTGCTTATTTCTGGAGTGAACATGCAGTTCTACTCAATAGTAAGCAACTAAGCGAAATAAACCTATAGAACGCTTACTTGTCTTCTATCTGTGCATTCTGACACTCCAACAAAGTGTTTTGCTTCAATTTGCCTCATTTTACAAACATGCTTATTTCTGGAGTCCACATGCAGTTCTACTCAAGAGTAAGCAACTAAGCGAAATAAACCTATAGAACGCTTATTTGTCTTCTATCTATGCATTCTGACACTCCAACAATGTGTTTTGCTTCAATTTGGCTCATTTTACAACGGTGCTTATTTCTGGATTGAACATGCAGTTCTACTCAAGAGTAAGCAACTAAGCGAAATAAACCTATAGATCGCTTATTTATCTTCTATCTATGCATTCTGACACTCCACCAATATGTTTTGCTTCAATTTGGCTCATTTTAAAAACGTGCTTATTTCTGGAGTGAACATGCAGTTCTACTCATGAGTAAGCAACTAAGCGAAATAAACCTATAGATCGCTTATTTATCTTCTATCTATGCATTCTGACACTCCACCAATATGTTTTGCTTCAATTTGGCTCATTTTACAAAGGTGCTTATTTCTGAAGTGAACATGCATTTCTACTCAAGAGTAAGCAACTAAGCGAAATAAACCTATAGAATGCTTACTTGTCTTCTATCTATGCATTCTGACACTCCAACAATGTGTTTTGCTTCAATTTGGCTCATTTTACAAAGGTGCTTATTTCTGGAGTTCACATGCATATCTACTCAAGAGTAAGCAACTAAGCGAAATAAACCTATAGAACGCTTATTTGTCTTCTATCTATGCATTCTGACACTCCACCAATATGTTTTGCTTCAATTTGGCTCATTTTACAAAGGTGCTTATTTCTGGAGTGAACATGCAGTTCTACTCAAGAGTAAGCAACTAAGCGAAATAAACCTATAGATCGCTTATTTGTCTTCTATCTGTGCAATCTGACACTCCAACAATGTGTTTTGCTTCAATTTGGCTCATTTTACAAAGGTGCTTATTTCTGGAGTTCACATGCATATCTACTCAAGAGTAAGCAACTAAGCGAAATAAACCTATAGAACGCTTATTTGTCTTCTATCTATGCATTCTGACACTCCACCAATATGTTTTGCTTCAATTTGGCTCATTTTACAAACGTGCTCATTTCTGGAGTGAACATGCAGTTCTACTCAAGAGTAAGCAACTAAGCGAAATAAACCTATAGAACGCTTATTTGTCTTCTATCTATGCATTCTGACACTCCAACAATGTGTTTTGCTTCAATTTGGCTCATTTTACAAACGTGCTTATTTCTGGTGTGAACATGCAGTTCTACTCAAGAGTAAGCAACTAAGCGAAATAAACCTATAGAACACTTATTTGTCTTCTATCTATGTATTCTGACACTCCAACAATGTGTTTTGCTTCAATTTGACTCATTTTACAAAGGTGCTTATTTCTGGAGTGAACATGCAGTTCTACTCAATAGTAAGCAACTAAGCGAAATAAACCTATAGAACGCTTACTTGTCTTCTATCTGTGCATTCTGACACTCCAACAAAGTGTTTTGCTTCAATTTGCCTCATTTTACAAACATGCTTATTTCTGGAGTGAACATGCAGTTCTACTCAAGAGTAAGCAACTAAGCGAAATAAACCTATAGAACGCTTATTTGTCTTCTATCTATGCATTCTGACACTCCAACAATGTGTTTTGCTTCAATTTGGCTCATTTTACAACGGTGCTTATTTCTGGATTGAACATGCAGTTCTACTCAAGAGTAAGCAACTAAGCGAAATAAACCTATAGATCGCTTATTTATCTTCTATCTATGCATTCTGACACTCCACCAATATGTTTTGCTTCAATTTGGCTCATTTTAAAAACGTGCTTATTTCTGGAGTGAACATGCAGTTCTACTCATGAGTAAGCAACTAAGCGAAATAAACCTATAGATCGCTTATTTATCTTCTATCTATGCATTCTGACACTCCACCAATATGTTTTGCTTCAATTTGGCTCATTTTACAAAGGTGCTTATTTCTGAAGTGAACATGCATTTCTACTCAAGAGTAAGCAACTAAGCGAAATAAACCTATAGAATGCTTACTTGTCTTCTATCTATGCATTCTGACACTCCAACAATGTGTTTTGCTTCAATTTGGCTCATTTTACAAAGGTGCTTATTTCTGGAGTTCACATGCATATCTACTCAAGAGTAAGCAACTAAGCGAAATAAACCTATAGAACGCTTATTTGTCTTCTATCTATGCATTCTGACACTCCACCAATATGTTTTGCTTCAATTTGGCTCATTTTACAAACGTGCTCATTTCTGGAGTGAACATGCAGTTCTACTCAAGAGTAAGCAACTAAGCGAAATAAACCTATAGAACACTTATTTGTCTTCTATCTATGCATTCTGACACTCCAACAATGTGTTTTGCTTCAATTTGACTCATTTTACAAAGGTGCTTATTTCTGGAGTGAACATGCAGTTCTACTCAATAGTAAGCAACTAAGCGAAATAAACCTATAGAACGCTTACTTGTCTTCTATCTATGCATTCTGACACTCCAACAAAGTGTTTTGCTTCAATTTGGCTCATTTTACAAACGTGCTTATTTCTGGAGTGAACATGCAGTTCTACTCAAGAGTAAGCAACTAAGCGAAATAAACCTATAGAACGCTTATTTGTCTTCTATCTATGCATTGTGACACTCCAACAAAGTGTTTTGCTTCAATTTGGCTCATTTTACAAACGTGCTTATTTCTGGAGTGAACATGCAGTTCTACTCAAGAGTAAGCAACTAAGCGAAATAAACCTATAGAATGCTTACTTGTCTTCTATCTATGCATTGTGACACTCCAACAAAGTGTTTTGCTTCAATTTGGCTCATTTTACAAACGTGCTTATTTCTGGAGTGAACATGCAGTTCTACTCAAGAGTAAGCAACTAAGCGAAATAAAACTATAGAACGCTTATTTGTCTTCTATCTATGCATCCTGACACTCCACCAATATGTTTTGCTTCAATTTGGCTCATTTTACAAACGTGCTTATTTCTGGAGTGAACATGCATTTCTACTCAAGAGTAAGCAACTAAGCGAAATAAACCTATAGAATGCTTACTTGTCTTCTATCTATGCATTGTGACTCTCCAACAATGTGTTTTGCTTCAATTTGGCTCATTTTACAAACGTGCTTATTTCTGGAGTGAACATGCAGTTCTACTCAAGAGTAAGCAACTAAGCGAAATAAAACTATAGAACGCTTATTTGTCTTCTATCTGTGCAATCTGACACTCCAACCATGTGTTTTGCTTCAATTTGGCTCATTTTACAAAGGTGCTTATTTCTGGAGTTCACATGCAGTTCTACTCATGAGTAAGCAACTAAGCGAAATAAACCTATAGATCGCTTATTTATCTTCTATCTATGCATTCTGACAGTCCAACAATGTGTTTTGCTTCAATTTGGCTCATTTTACAAAGGTGCTTATTTCTGGAGTTCACATGCATATCTACTCAAGAGTAAGCAACTAAGTGAAATAAACCTATAGAACGCTTATTTGTCTTCTATCTATGCATTCTGACACTCCACCAATATGTTTTGCTTCAATTTGGCTCATTTTACAAACGTGCTCATTTCTGGAGTGAACATGCAGTTCTACTCAAGAGTAAGCAACTAAGCGAAATAAACCTATAGAACGCTTATTTGTCTTCTATCTATGCATTCTGACACTCCAACAATGTGTTTTGCTTCAATTTGGCTCATTTTACAAACGTGCTTATTTCTGGAGTGAACATGCAGTTCTACTCATGAGTAAGCAACTAAGCGAAATAAACCTACAGATCGCTTATTTATCTTCTATCTATGCATTCTGACACTCCACCAATATGTTTTGCTTCAATTTGGCTCATTTTACAAAGGTGCTTATTTCTGAAGTGAACATGCATTTCTACTCAAGAGTAAGCAACTAAGCGAAATAAACCTATAGAACGCTTATTTGTCTTCTATCTATGCATTCTGACACTCCACCAATATGTTCTGCTTCAATTTGGCTCATTTTACAAAGGTGCTTATTTCTGGAGTGAACATGCATTTCTACTCAAGAGTAAGCAACTAAGCGAAATAAACCTATAGAATGCTTACTTGTCTTCTATCTATGCATTGTGACACTCCAACAATGTGTTTTGCTTCAATTTGGCTCATTTTACAAACGTGCTTATTTCTGGAGTGAACATGCAGTTCTACTCAAGAGTAAGCAACTAAGCGAAAAAAACCTATAGATCGCTTATTAGTATTCTATCTATGCATTCTGACACTCCATCAATGTGTTTTGCTTCAATTTGGCTCATTTTACAAAGGTGCTTATTTCTGGAGTGAACATGCAGTTCTACTCAAGAGTAAGCAATTAAGCGAAATAAACCTATAGAACGCTTATTTGTCTTCTATCTGTGCATACTGACACTCCACCAATATGTTTCGCTTCAATTTGGCTCATTTTACAAAGGTGCTTATTTCTGGAATGAACATGCAGTTCTACTCAAGAGTAAGCAACTAAGCGAAATAAACCTATAGAACGCTTACTTGTCTTCTATCTATGCATTCTGACACTCCAACAATGTGTTCTGCTTCAATTTGGCTCATTTTACAAAGGTGCTTATTTCTGGAGTGAACATGCAGTTCTACTCAAGAGTAAGCAATTAAGCGAAATAAACCTATAGAACGCTTATTTGTCTTCTATCTGTGCAATCTGACACTCCAACAATGTGTTTTGCTTCAATTTGGCTCATTTTACAAAGGGGCTTATTTCTGGAATTCACATGCAGTTCTACTCATGAGTAAGCAACTAAGCGAAATAAACCTATAGATCGCTTATTTATCTTCTATCTATGCATTCTGACACTCCACCAATATGTATTGCTTCAATTTGGCTCATTTTAAAAACGTGCTTATTTCTGGAGTGAACATGCAGTTCTACTCATGAGTAAGCAACTAAGCGAAATAAACCTATAGATCGCTTATTTATCTTCTATCTATGCATTCTGACACTCCAACAATGTGTTTTGCTTCAATTTGGCTCATTTTACAAAGGTGCTTATTTCTGGAGTTCACATGCATATCTACTCAAGAGTAAGCAACTAAGCGAAATAAACCTATAGAACGCTTATTTGTCTTCTATCTATGCATTCTGACACTCCACCAATATGTTTTGCTTCAATTTGGCTCATTTTACAAACGTGCTTATTTCTGGAGTGAACATGCAGTGCTACTCAAGAGTAAGCAACTAAGCGAAATAAACCTATAGAACGCTTATTTGTCTTCTATCTATGCATTCTGACACTCCAACAATGTGTTTTGCTTCAATTTGGCTCATTTTACAAACGTGCTTATTTATGGAGTGAACATGCAGTTCTACTCAAGAGTAAGCAACTAAGCGAAATAAACCTATAGAACACTTATTTGTCTTCTGTCTATGCATTCTGACACTCCAACAATGTGTTTTGTTTCAATTTGACTCATTTTACAAAGGTGCTTATTTCTGGAGTGAACATGCAGTTCTACTCAATAGTAAGCAACTAAGCGAAATAAAGCCATAGAACGCTTATCTGCCTTCTATCTATGCATTCTGACACTCCAACAATGTGTTTTGCTTCAATTTGGCTCATTTTACAAAGGTGCTTATTCCTGGAGTGAACATGCACTTCTACGCAAGAGTAAGCAATTAAGCGAAATAAACCTATAGAACGCTTATTTGTCTTCTATCTGTGCAATCTGACACTCCAACAATGTTTTTTGCTTCAATTTGGCTCATTTTACAAAGGTGCTTATTTCTGGAGTGAACATGCAGTTCTACTCAAGAGTAAGCAACTAAGCGAAAAAAACCTATAGATCGCTTATTAGTATTCTATCTATGCATTCTGACACTTCATCAATGTGTTTTGCTTCAATTTGGCTCATTTTACAAAGGTGCTTATTTCTGGAGTGAACATGCAGTTCTACTCAAGAGTAAGCAATTAAGCGAAATAAACCTATAGAACGCTTATTTGTCTTCTATCTGTGCATACTGACACTCCACCAATATGTTTCGCTTCAATTTGGCTCATTTTACGAAGGTGCTTATTTCTGGAGTGAACATGCAGTTCTACTCAAGAGTAAGCAACTAAGCGAAATAAACCTATAGAACGCTTACTTGTCTTCTATCTATGCATTCTGACACTCCAACAATGTGTTCTGCTTCAATTTGGCTCATTTTACAAAGGTGCTTATTTCTGGAGTGAACATGCAGTTCTACTCAAGAGTAAGCAATTAAGCGAAATAAACCTATAGAACGCTTATTTGTCTTCTATCTGTGCAATCTGACACTCCAACAATGTGTTTTGCTTCAATTTGGCTCATTTTACAAAGGGGCTTATTTCTGGAATTCACATGCAGTTCTACTCATGAGTAAGCAACTAAGCGAAATAAACCTATAGATAGCTTATTTATCTTCTATCTATGCATTCTGACACTCCACCAATATGTTTTGCTTCAATTTGGCTCATTTTAAAAACGTGCTTATTTCTGGAGTGCAGATGCATTTCTACTCATGAGTAAGCAACTAAGCGAAATAAACCTATAGATCGCTTATTTATCTTCTATCTATGCATTCTGACACTCCACCAATATGTTTTGCTTCAATTTGGCTCATTTTACAAAGGTGCTTATTTCTGGAGTGAACATGAAGTTCTACTCAAGAGTAAGCAACTAAGCGAAATAAACCTATAGAACGCTTATTTGTCTTCTATCTGTGCATTCTGACACTCCAACAATGTGTTTTGCTTCAATTTGGCTCATTTTACAAAGGTGCTTATTTCTGGAGTTCACATGCATATCTACTACTCAAGAGTAAGCAACTAAGCGAAATAAACCTATAGAACGCTTATTTGTCTTCTATCTATGCATTCTGACACTCCACCAATATGTTTTGCTTCAATTTGGCTCATTTTACGAACGTGCTTATTTCTGGAGTGAACATGCAGTTCTACTCAAGAGTCAGCAACTAAGCGAAATAAACCTATAGAACGCTTTTTTGTCTTCTATCTGTGCAATCTCACACTCCAACAATGTGTTCTGCTTCAATTTGGCTCATTTTACAAAGGTGCTTATTTCTGGACTGAACATGCAGTTCTACTCAAGAGTAAGCAATTAAGCGAAATAAACCTATAGAACGCTTATTTGTCTTCTATCTGTGCATTCTGACACTCCACCAATATGTTTCGCTTCAATTTGGCTCATTTTACAAAGGTGCTTATTTCTGGAGTGAACATGCAGTTCTACTCAAGAGTAAGCAACTAAGCGAAATAAACCTATAGAACGCTTACTTGTCTTCTATCTGTGCATTCTGACACTCCAACAATGTGTTCTGCTTCAATTTGGCTCATTTTACAAAGGTGCTTATTTCTGGAGTGAACATTCAGTTCTACTCAAGAGTAAGCAATTAAGCGAAATAAACCTATAGAACGCTTTTTTGTCTTCTATTTGTGCAATCTGACACTCCAACCATGTATTTTGCTTCAATTTGGCTCATGTTACAAAGGTGCTTATTTCTGTAGTTCACATGCAGTTCTACTCATGAGTAAGCAACTAAGCGAAATAAACCTATAGATCGCTTATTTATCTTCTATCTATGCATTCTGACACTCCAACAATGTGTTTTGCTTCAATTTGGCTCATTTTACAAAGGTGCTTATTTCTGGAGTTCACATGCATATCTACTCAAGAGTAAGCAACTAAGTGAAATAAACCTATAGAACGCTTATTTGTCTTCTATCTATGCATTCTGACACTCCACCAATATGTTTTGCTTCAATTTGGCTCATTTTACAAACATGCTTATTTCTGGAGTGAACATGCAGTTCTACTCAAGAGTAAGCAACTAAGCGAAATAAACCTATAGATCGCTTATTTATCTTCTATCTATGCATTCTGACACTCCAACAATGTGTTCTGCTTCAATTTGGCTCATTTTACAAAGGTGCTTATTTCTGGACTGAACATGCAGTTCTACTCAAGAGTAAGCAACTAAGCGAAATAAACCTATAGAACGCTTACTTGTCTTCTATCTGTGCATTCTGACACTCCAACAATGTGTTCTGCTTCAATTTGGCTCATTTTACAAAGGTGCTTATTTGAACAATCTTCCTAACAATACTATACTAGCCACTATGGATGTGGAATCTCTATATACCAACATCCCACACAATGATGGTTTACAAGCCATAAGGAACACCATTTCAGATAAAACCACAGCGGACTTTGCTACCAAACTCTGCCACTTTGTCCTTACCCACAACCACTTCAAATTTGGTGATGACCTGTTCCTCCAGATCAGCGGCACAGCCATGGGCACCCGCATGGCCCCACAGTATGCCAACATCTTCATGGCAGATTTAGAACAACGTTTCCTTAACTCCTACCCACTCAAACCTCTCCTGTACCTGCGATACATTGACGATATTTTTATTATCTGGACACATGGACAACAGACCCTGGAAACCTTCCACCAGACATTCAATGACTTTCACCCCACCATCAACCTAACAATGAACCAATCTATGCAAGAAATACATTTTTTGGACACTACTATAAAAATACAGGATGGACGTATAGACACCACCTTATACAGAAAACCAACTGACCGACAAACATATCTACATGCTTCTAGCTACCATCCCAAACATACCAAACAATCCATCGTATACAGCCAGGCCTTACGTTACAACCGCATCTGTTCCAACTCTACAGACAGAGAATCTCACCTAAGAGATCTACAGCAAACCTTTTTAGAACTAAAATATCCACCTGATGAAGTTAAACAACAGATCAACAGAGCCAGACGGATACCTAGAGAGAACCTGCTGCAAGACAGACCCAAAAAAGAAAATAACAGAACACCACTAGTCATCACATACAGCTCCCAAGCTAAAACAGTACAACGCATCATCAGAGATCTACAGCCTCTCCTGGACAATGACCGCTCCCTTTCTCAAGCTCTGGGAGGAAGACCTTTCATTGCCTACAGACAGCCACCCAATCTTAAACAACTCCTCACCCACAATAATACAACCACCAGACTTAACATGGACACTGGTACCAGAGCCTGCAATAAACCCAGATGCCAACTTTGCTGCCACATACACCCAGACAACACCATTACTGGCCCCAACAACATCCAACATACCATCTCAGGACTATTTAATTGCTCATCCTCTAACATTGTGTATGCCATCAAATGCCAACAGTGCCCTTCAGCTCTCTATATTGGACAAACAGGCCAAACCCTACGCCAAAGGATAAATGGACATAAATCTGACATCAGGAACCAGAAGACAGAAAAACCAGTAGGAGAACACTTCAATCTCCCAGGACATTCTATACAAGATCTCAAAGTAGCTGTCTTACTACAAAAGAATTTCAGAAATAGACTGGAAAGAGAAGTTGCTGAATTGCAACTTATCACCAAGCTCAAAACCATGGAGGGACCTGGTTTGAACAGAGATATCGGGTTCTTATCTCATTATACATGATAAGCGATCTTCAGCCATCTCAACCCTTGCTTTTTCATGCAAAACCATTTGCAGTCGTTTGCGGTCATCAACAGCTATCAGTCAGTCAATCACCCATTTCCACCACCCTTCTGAGTGATCCCCCCTCCCCATCCCCACCCCTCCCCACCCCTTCTCTACATAAGTGCCTGGAAACTTCCATTTCACTGTATCTGAAGAAGTGTGCATGCACACGAAAGCTCATACCAAAATAAAAACTTAGTTGGTCTTTAAGGTGCTACTGAAGGAATTTTTTTATTTTACTATAGAACGCTTATTTGTCTTCTATCTGTGCATTCTGACACTCCACCAATATGTTTCACTTCAATTTGGCTCATTTTACAAAGGTGCTTATTTCTGGAGTGAACATGCAGTTCTACTCAAGAGTAAGCAACTAAGCGAAATAAACCTATAGAACGCTTACTTGTCTTCTATCTGTGCATTCTGACACTCCAACAATGTGTTCTGCTTCAATTTGGCTCATTTTACAAAGGTGCTTATTTCTGGAGTGAACATGCAGCTCTACTCAAGAGTAAGCAATTAAGCGAAATAAACCTATAGAACGCTTATTTGTCTTCTATCTGTGCAATCTGACACTCCAACAATGTGTTTTGCTTCAATTTGGCTCATTTTACAAAGGTGCTTATTTCTGGAGTGAACATGCAGCTCTACTCAAGAGTAAGCAATTAAGCGAAATAAACCTATAGAACGCTTATTTGCTTTCTATCTGTGCAATCTGACACTCCAACAATGTGTTTTGCTTCAATTTGGCTCATTTTACAAAGGTGCATATTTCTGGAGTCCACATGCAGTTCTACTCATGAGTAAGCAACTAAGAGAAATAAAGCCATAGAACGCTTATCTGCCTTCTATCTATGCATTCTGACACTCCAACAATGTGTTTTGCTTCAATTTGGCTCATTTTACAAAGGTGCTTATTTCTGGAGTGAACATGCAGTTCTACTCAAGAGTAAGCAACTAAGCGAAATAAACCTATAGAACGCTTATTTGTCTTCTATCTGTGCATTCTGACACTCCAACAATGTGTTTTGCTTCAATTTGGCTCATTTTACAAAGGTGCTTATTTCTGGAGTGAACATGCAGTTCTACTCAAGAGTAAGCAACTAAGCGAAAAAAACCTAAAGATCGCATATTAGTATTCTATCTATGCATTCTGACACTCCATCAATGTGTTTTGCTTCAATTTGCCTCATTTTACAAAGGTGCTTATTTATGGACTGAACATGCAGTTCTACTCAAGAGTAAGCAATTAAGCGAAATAAACCTATAGAACGCTTATTTGTCTTCTATCTGTGCAATCTGACACTCCAACAATGTGTTTTGCTTCAATTTGGCTCATTTTACAAAGGTGCATATTTCTGGAGTTCACATGCAGTTCTACTCATGAGTAAGCAACTAAGTGAAATAAACCTATAGATCGCTAATTTATCTTCTATCTATGCATTCTGACACTCAAACAATGTGTTCTGCTTCAATTTGGCTAATTTTACAAAGGTGCTTATTCCTGGAGTGAACATGCAGTTCTACTCAAGAGTAAGCAACTAAGCGAAATAAAGCCATAGAACGCTTATCTGCCTTCTATTTATACATTCTGACACTCCAACAATGTGTTTTGCTTCAATTTGGCTCATTTTACAAAGGTGCTTATTTCTGGAGTGAACATGCAGTTCTACTCAAGAGTAAGCAACTAAGAGAAATAAAGCCATAGAACGCTTATCTGCCTTCTATCTATGCATTCTGACACTCCAACAATGTGTTTTGCTTCAATTTGGCTCATTTTACAAAGGTGCTTATTTCTGGAGTGAACATGCAGTTCTTCTCAAGAGTAAGCAACTAAGCGAAAAAAACCTATAGATCGCTTATTAGTATTCTATCTATGCATTCTGACACTCCATCAATGTGTTTTGCTTCAATTTGCCTCATTTTACAAAGGTGCTTATTTCTGGACTGAACATGCAGTTCTACTCAAGAGTAAGCAATTAAGCGAAATAAACCTATAGAACGCTTATTTGTCTCCTATCTGTGCAATCTGACACTCCAACAATGTGTTTTGCTTCAATTTGGCTCATTTTACAAAGGTGCATATTTCTGGAGTTCACATGCAGTTCTACTCATGAGTAAGCAACTAAGTGAAATAAACCTATAGATCGCTTATTTATCTTTTATCTCTGCATTCTGACACTCAAACAATGTGTTCTGCTTCAATTTGGCTCATTTTACAAAGGTGCTTATTCCTGGAGTGAACATGCAGTTCTACTCAAGAGTAAGCAAATAAGCGAAATAAAGCCATAGAACGCTTATCAGCCTTCTATCTATGCATTCTGACACTCCAACAATGTGTTTTGCTTCAATTTGGCTCATTTTAAAAAGGTGCTCATTTCTGGAGTGAACATGCAGTTCTACTCAAGAGTAAGCAACTAAGAGAAATAAAGCCATAGAACGCTTATCTGCCTTCTATCTATGCATTCTGACACTCCAACAATGTGTTTTGCTTCAATTTGGCTCATTTTACAAAGGTGCTTATTTCTGGAGTGAACATGCAGTTCTACTCAAGAGTAAGCAATTAAGCGAAATAAACCTATAGAACGCTTTTTTGTCTTCTATCTGTGCAATCTGACACTCCAACCATGTGTTTTGCTTCAATTTGGCTCATTTTACAAAGGTGCTTATTTCTGGAATTCACATGCAGTTCTACTCATGAGTAAGCAATTAAGCGAAATAAACCTATAGATCGCTTATTTATCTTCTATCAATGCATTCTGACACTCCACCAATATGTTTTGCTTCAATTTGGCTCATTTTACAAAGGTGCTTATTTCTGGAGTGAACATGCAGTTCTACTCATGAGTAAGCAACTAAGCGAGATAAACCTATAGATCGCTTATTTATCTTCTATCTATGCATTCTGACACTCCACCAATATGTTTTGCTTCAATTTGGCTAATTTTACAAAGGTGCTTATTTCTGGAGTGAACATGCATTTCTACTCAAGAGTAAGCAACTAAGCGAAATAAACCTATAGAACGCTTATTTGCTTTCTATCTGTGCAATCTGACACTCCAACAATGTGTTTTGCTTCAATTTGGCTCATTTTACAAAGGTGCATATTTCTGGAGTCCACATGCAGTTCTACTCATGAGTAAGCAACTAAGTGAAATAAACCTATAGATCGCTTATTTATCTTCTATCTATGCATTCTGACACTCCAACAATGTGTTCTGCTTCAATTTGGCTCATTTTACAAAGGTGCTTATTCCTGGAGTGAAAATGCAGTTCTACTCAAGAGTAAGCAATTAAGCGAAATAAACCTATAGAACGCTTTTTTGTCTTCTATCTGTGCAATCTCACACTCCAACCATGTGTTTTGCGTCAATTTGGCTCATTTTACAAAGGTGCTTATTTCTGGAGTGAACATGCATATCTACTCAAGAGTAAGCAACTAAGCGAAATAAACCTATAGAACGCTTATTTGTCTTCTATCTATGCATTCTGACACTCCACCAATATGTTTTGCTTCAATTTGGCTCATTTTACAAACGTGCTTATTTCTGGAGTAAACATGCAGTTCTACTCAAGAGTAAGCAACTAAGCGAAATAAACCTATAGATCGCTTATTTATCTTCTATCTATGCATTCTGACACTCCAACAATGTGTTCTGCTTCAATTTGGCTCATTTTACAAAGGTGCTTATTTCTGGACTGAACATGCAATTCTACTCAAGAGTAAGCAATTAAGCGAAATAAACCTATAGAACGCTTACTTGTCTTCTATCTGTGCATTCTGACACTCCAACAATGTGTTTTGCTTCAATTTGGCTCATTTTACAAACGTGCTCATTTCTGGAGTGAACATGCAGTTCTACTCAAGAGTAAGCAACTAAGCGAAATAAACCTATAGAACACTTATTTGTCTACAATCTGTGCAATCTGACACTCCAACCATGTGTTTTGCTTCAATTTGGCTCATTTTACAAAGGTGCTTATTTCTGGAGTTCACATGCATATCTACTCAAGAGTAAGCAACTAAGCGAAATAAACCTATAGAACGCTTACTTGTCTTCTATCTGTGCATTCTGACACTCCAACAATGTGTTTTGCTTCAATTTGGCTCATTTTACAAACGTGCTCATTTCTGGAGTGAACATGCAGTTCTACTCAAGAGTAAGCAACTAAGCGAAATAAACCTATAGAACACTTATTTGTCTACAATCTGTGCAATCTGACACTCCAACCATGTGTTTTGCTTCAATTTGGCTCATTTTACAAAGGTGCTTATTTCTGGAATTCACATGCAGTTCTACTCATGAGTAAGCAATTAAGCGAAATAAACCTATAGATCGCTTATTTATCTTCTATCAATGCATTCTGACACTCCACCAATATGTTTTGCTTCAATTTGGCTCATTTTACAAAGGTGCTTATTTCTGGAGTGAACATGCAGTTCTACTCATGAGTAAGCAACTAAGCGAAATAAACCTATAGATCGCTTATTTATCTTCTATCTATGCATTCTGACACTCCACCAATATGTTTTGCTTCAATTTGGCTAATTTTACAAAGGTGCTTATTTCTGGAGTGAACATGCATTTCTACTCAAGAGTAAGCAACTAAGCGAAATAAACCTATAGAACGCTTATTTGCTTTCTATCTGTGCAATCTGACACTCCAACCATGTGTTTTGCTTCAATTTGGCTCATTTTACAAAGGTGCTTATTTCTGGAATTCACATGCAGTTCTACTCATGAGTAAGCAATTAAGCGAAATAAACCTATAGATCGCTTATTTATCTTCTATCAATGCATTCTGACACTCCACCAATATGTTTTGCTTCAATTTGGCTCATTTTACAAAGGTGCTTATTTCTGGAGTGAACATGCAGTTCTACTCATGAGTAAGCAACTAAGCGAAATAAACCTATAGATCGCTTATTTATCTTCTATCTATGCATTCTGACACTCCACCAATATGTTTTGCTTCAATTTGGCTAATTTTACAAAGGTGCTTATTTCTGGAGTGAACATGCATTTCTACTCAAGAGTAAGCAACTAAGCGAAATAAACCTATAGAACGCTTATTTGCTTTCTATCTGTGCAATCTGACACTCCAACCATGTGTTTTGCTTCAATTTGGCTCATTTTACAAAGGTGCTTATTTCTGGAGTTCACATGCAGTTCTACTCATGAGTAAGCAACTAAGCGAAATAAACCTATAGATCGCTTATTTATCTTCTATCTATGCATTCTGACACTCCAACAATGTGTTTTGCTTCAATTTGGCTCATTTTACAAAGGTGCTTATTTCTGGAGTTCACATGCATATCTACTACTCAAGAGTAAGCAACTAAGCGAAATAAACCTATAGAACGCTTATTTGTCTTCTATCTATGCATTCTGACACTCCACCAATATGTTTTGCTTCAATTTGGCTCATTTTACGAACGTGCTTATTTCTGGAGTGAACATGCAGTTCTACTCAAGAGTCAGCAACTAAGCGAAATAAACCTATAGAACGCTTTTTTGTCTTCTATCTGTGCAATCTCACACTCCAACAATGTGTTCTGCTTCAATTTGGCTCATTTTACAAAGGTGCTTATTTCTGGACTGAACATGCAGTTCTACTCAAGAGTAAGCAATTAAGCGAAATAAACCTATAGAACGCTTATTTGTCTTCTATCTGTGCATTCTGACACTCCACCAATATGTTTCGCTTCAATTTGGCTCATTTTACAAAGGTGCTTATTTCTGGAGTGAACATGCAGTTCTACTCAAGAGTAAGCAACTAAGCGAAATAAACCTATAGAACGCTTACTTGTCTTCTATCTGTGCATTCTGACACTCCAACAATGTGTTCTGCTTCAATTTGGCTCATTTTACAAAGGTGCTTATTTCTGGAGTGAACATTCAGTTCTACTCAAGAGTAAGCAATTAAGCGAAATAAACCTATAGAACGCTTTTTTGTCTTCTATTTGTGCAATCTGACACTCCAACCATGTATTTTGCTTCAATTTGGCTCATGTTACAAAGGTGCTTATTTCTGTAGTTCACATGCAGTTCTACTCATGAGTAAGCAACTAAGCGAAATAAACCTATAGATCGCTTATTTATCTTCTATCTATGCATTCTGACACTCCAACAATGTGTTTTGCTTCAATTTGGCTCATTTTACAAAGGTGCTTATTTCTGGAGTTCACATGCATATCTACTCAAGAGTAAGCAACTAAGTGAAATAAACCTATAGAACGCTTATTTGTCTTCTATCTATGCATTCTGACACTCCACCAATATGTTTTGCTTCAATTTGGCTCATTTTACAAACATGCTTATTTCTGGAGTGAACATGCAGTTCTACTCAAGAGTAAGCAACTAAGCGAAATAAACCTATAGATCGCTTATTTATCTTCTATCTATGCATTCTGACACTCCAACAATGTGTTCTGCTTCAATTTGGCTCATTTTACAAAGGTGCTTATTTCTGGACTGAACATGCAGTTCTACTCAAGAGTAAGCAACTAAGCGAAATAAACCTATAGAACGCTTACTTGTCTTCTATCTGTGCATTCTGACACTCCAACAATGTGTTCTGCTTCAATTTGGCTCATTTTACAAAGGTGCTTATTTGAACAATCTTCCTAACAATACTATACTAGCCACTATGGATGTGGAATCTCTATATACCAACATCCCACACAATGATGGTTTACAAGCCATAAGGAACACCATTTCAGATAAAACCACAGCGGACTTTGCTACCAAACTCTGCCACTTTGTCCTTACCCACAACCACTTCAAATTTGGTGATGACCTGTTCCTCCAGATCAGCGGCACAGCCATGGGCACCCGCATGGCCCCACAGTATGCCAACATCTTCATGGCAGATTTAGAACAACGTTTCCTTAACTCCTACCCACTCAAACCTCTCCTGTACCTGCGATACATTGACGATATTTTTATTATCTGGACACATGGACAACAGACCCTGGAAACCTTCCACCAGACATTCAATGACTTTCACCCCACCATCAACCTAACAATGAACCAATCTATGCAAGAAATACATTTTTTGGACACTACTATAAAAATACAGGATGGACGTATAGACACCACCTTATACAGAAAACCAACTGACCGACAAACATATCTACATGCTTCTAGCTACCATCCCAAACATACCAAACAATCCATCGTATACAGCCAGGCCTTACGTTACAACCGCATCTGTTCCAACTCTACAGACAGAGAATCTCACCTAAGAGATCTACAGCAAACCTTTTTAGAACTAAAATATCCACCTGATGAAGTTAAACAACAGATCAACAGAGCCAGACGGATACCTAGAGAGAACCTGCTGCAAGACAGACCCAAAAAAGAAAATAACAGAACACCACTAGTCATCACATACAGCTCCCAAGCTAAAACAGTACAACGCATCATCAGAGATCTACAGCCTCTCCTGGACAATGACCGCTCCCTTTCTCAAGCTCTGGGAGGAAGACCTTTCATTGCCTACAGACAGCCACCCAATCTTAAACAACTCCTCACCCACAATAATACAACCACCAGACTTAACATGGACACTGGTACCAGAGCCTGCAATAAACCCAGATGCCAACTTTGCTGCCACATACACCCAGACAACACCATTACTGGCCCCAACAACATCCAACATACCATCTCAGGACTATTTAATTGCTCATCCTCTAACATTGTGTATGCCATCAAATGCCAACAGTGCCCTTCAGCTCTCTATATTGGACAAACAGGCCAAACCCTACGCCAAAGGATAAATGGACATAAATCTGACATCAGGAACCAGAAGACAGAAAAACCAGTAGGAGAACACTTCAATCTCCCAGGACATTCTATACAAGATCTCAAAGTAGCTGTCTTACTACAAAAGAATTTCAGAAATAGACTGGAAAGAGAAGTTGCTGAATTGCAACTTATCACCAAGCTCAAAACCATGGAGGGACCTGGTTTGAACAGAGATATCGGGTTCTTATCTCATTATACATGATAAGCGATCTTCAGCCATCTCAACCCTTGCTTTTTCATGCAAAACCATTTGCAGTCGTTTGCGGTCATCAACAGCTATCAGTCAGTCAATCACCCATTTCCACCACCCTTCTGAGTGATCCCCCCTCCCCATCCCCACCCCTCCCCACCCCTTCTCTACATAAGTGCCTGGAAACTTCCATTTCACTGTATCTGAAGAAGTGTGCATGCACACGAAAGCTCATACCAAAATAAAAACTTAGTTGGTCTTTAAGGTGCTACTGAAGGAATTTTTTTATTTTACTATAGAACGCTTATTTGTCTTCTATCTGTGCATTCTGACACTCCACCAATATGTTTCACTTCAATTTGGCTCATTTTACAAAGGTGCTTATTTCTGGAGTGAACATGCAGTTCTACTCAAGAGTAAGCAACTAAGCGAAATAAACCTATAGAACGCTTACTTGTCTTCTATCTGTGCATTCTGACACTCCAACAATGTGTTCTGCTTCAATTTGGCTCATTTTACAAAGGTGCTTATTTCTGGAGTGAACATGCAGCTCTACTCAAGAGTAAGCAATTAAGCGAAATAAACCTATAGAACGCTTATTTGTCTTCTATCTGTGCAATCTGACACTCCAACAATGTGTTTTGCTTCAATTTGGCTCATTTTACAAAGGTGCTTATTTCTGGAGTGAACATGCAGCTCTACTCAAGAGTAAGCAATTAAGCGAAATAAACCTATAGAACGCTTATTTGCTTTCTATCTGTGCAATCTGACACTCCAACAATGTGTTTTGCTTCAATTTGGCTCATTTTACAAAGGTGCATATTTCTGGAGTCCACATGCAGTTCTACTCATGAGTAAGCAACTAAGAGAAATAAAGCCATAGAACGCTTATCTGCCTTCTATCTATGCATTCTGACACTCCAACAATGTGTTTTGCTTCAATTTGGCTCATTTTACAAAGGTGCTTATTTCTGGAGTGAACATGCAGTTCTACTCAAGAGTAAGCAACTAAGCGAAATAAACCTATAGAACGCTTATTTGTCTTCTATCTGTGCATTCTGACACTCCAACAATGTGTTTTGCTTCAATTTGGCTCATTTTACAAAGGTGCTTATTTCTGGAGTGAACATGCAGTTCTACTCAAGAGTAAGCAACTAAGCGAAAAAAACCTAAAGATCGCATATTAGTATTCTATCTATGCATTCTGACACTCCATCAATGTGTTTTGCTTCAATTTGCCTCATTTTACAAAGGTGCTTATTTATGGACTGAACATGCAGTTCTACTCAAGAGTAAGCAATTAAGCGAAATAAACCTATAGAACGCTTATTTGTCTTCTATCTGTGCAATCTGACACTCCAACAATGTGTTTTGCTTCAATTTGGCTCATTTTACAAAGGTGCATATTTCTGGAGTTCACATGCAGTTCTACTCATGAGTAAGCAACTAAGTGAAATAAACCTATAGATCGCTAATTTATCTTCTATCTATGCATTCTGACACTCAAACAATGTGTTCTGCTTCAATTTGGCTAATTTTACAAAGGTGCTTATTCCTGGAGTGAACATGCAGTTCTACTCAAGAGTAAGCAACTAAGCGAAATAAAGCCATAGAACGCTTATCTGCCTTCTATTTATACATTCTGACACTCCAACAATGTGTTTTGCTTCAATTTGGCTCATTTTACAAAGGTGCTTATTTCTGGAGTGAACATGCAGTTCTACTCAAGAGTAAGCAACTAAGAGAAATAAAGCCATAGAACGCTTATCTGCCTTCTATCTATGCATTCTGACACTCCAACAATGTGTTTTGCTTCAATTTGGCTCATTTTACAAAGGTGCTTATTTCTGGAGTGAACATGCAGTTCTACTCAAGAGTAAGCAACTAAGCGAAATAAACCTATAGAACGCTTATTTGTCTTCTATCTGTGCATTCTGACACTCCAACAATGTGTTTTGCTTCAATTTGGCTCATTTTACAAAGGTGCTTATTTCTGGAGTGAACATGCAGTTCTTCTCAAGAGTAAGCAACTAAGCGAAAAAAACCTATAGATCGCTTATTAGTATTCTATCTATGCATTCTGACACTCCATCAATGTGTTTTGCTTCAATTTGCCTCATTTTACAAAGGTGCTTATTTCTGGACTGAACATGCAGTTCTACTCAAGAGTAAGCAATTAAGCGAAATAAACCTATAGAACGCTTATTTGTCTCCTATCTGTGCAATCTGACACTCCAACAATGTGTTTTGCTTCAATTTGGCTCATTTTACAAAGGTGCATATTTCTGGAGTTCACATGCAGTTCTACTCATGAGTAAGCAACTAAGTGAAATAAACCTATAGATCGCTTATTTATCTTTTATCTCTGCATTCTGACACTCAAACAATGTGTTCTGCTTCAATTTGGCTCATTTTACAAAGGTGCTTATTCCTGGAGTGAACATGCAGTTCTACTCAAGAGTAAGCAAATAAGCGAAATAAAGCCATAGAACGCTTATCAGCCTTCTATCTATGCATTCTGACACTCCAACAATGTGTTTTGCTTCAATTTGGCTCATTTTAAAAAGGTGCTCATTTCTGGAGTGAACATGCAGTTCTACTCAAGAGTAAGCAACTAAGAGAAATAAAGCCATAGAACGCTTATCTGCCTTCTATCTATGCATTCTGACACTCCAACAATGTGTTTTGCTTCAATTTGGCTCATTTTACAAAGGTGCTTATTTCTGGAGTGAACATGCAGTTCTACTCAAGAGTAAGCAATTAAGCGAAATAAACCTATAGAACGCTTTTTTGTCTTCTATCTGTGCAATCTGACACTCCAACCATGTGTTTTGCTTCAATTTGGCTCATTTTACAAAGGTGCTTATTTCTGGAATTCACATGCAGTTCTACTCATGAGTAAGCAATTAAGCGAAATAAACCTATAGATCGCTTATTTATCTTCTATCAATGCATTCTGACACTCCACCAATATGTTTTGCTTCATTTTGGCTCATTTTACAAAGGTGCTTATTTCTGGAGTGAACATGCAGTTCTACTCATGAGTAAGCAACTAAGCGAAATAAACCTATAGATCGCTTATTTATCTTCTATCTATGCATTCTGACACTCCACCAATATGTTTTGCTTCAATTTGGCTAATTTTACAAAGGTGCTTATTTCTGGAGTGAACATGCATTTCTACTCAAGAGTAAGCAACTAAGCGAAATAAACCTATAGAACGCTTATTTGCTTTCTATCTGTGCAATCTGACACTCCAACAATGTGTTTTGCTTCAATTTGGCTCATTTTACAAAGGTGCATATTTCTGGAGTCCACATGCAGTTCTACTCATGAGTAAGCAACTAAGTGAAATAAACCTATAGATCGCTTATTTATCTTCTATCTATGCATTCTGACACTCCAACAATGTGTTCTGCTTCAATTTGGCTCATTTTACAAAGGTGCTTATTCCTGGAGTGAACATGCAGTTCTACTCAAGAGTAAGCAATTAAGCGAAATAAACCTATAGAACGCTTTTTTGTCTTCTATCTGTGCAATCTCACACTCCAACCATGTGTTTTGCTTCAATTTGGCTCATTTTACAAAGGTGCTTATTTCTGGAGTGAACATGCATATCTACTCAAGAGTAAGCAACTAAGCGAAATAAACCTATAGAACGCTTATTTGTCTTCTATCTATGCATTCTGACACTCCAACAATGTGTTCTGCTTCAATTTGGCTCATTTTACAAAGGTGCTTATTTCTGGACTGAACATGCAATTCTACTCAAGAGTAAGCAATTAAGCGAAATAAACCTATAGAACGCTTACTTGTCTTCTATCTGTGCATTCTGACACTCCAACAATGTGTTTTGCTTCAATTTGGCTCATTTTACAAACGTGCTCATTTCTGGAGTGAACATGCAGTTCTACTCAAGAGTAAGCAACTAAGCGAAATAAACCTATAGAACACTTATTTGTCTACAATCTGTGCAATCTGACACTCCAACCATGTGTTTTGCTTCAATTTGGCTCATTTTACAAAGGTGCTTATTTCTGGAGTTCACATGCAGTTCTACTCATGAGTAAGCAACTAAGCGAAATAAACCTATAGATCGCTTATTTATCTTCTATCTATGCATTCTGACACTCCAACAATGTGTTTTGCTTCAATTTGGCTCATTTTACAAAGGTGCTTATTTCTGGAGTTCACATGCATATCTACTCAAGAGTAAGCAACTAAGCGAAATAAACCTATAGAACGCTTATTAGTATTCTATCTATGCATTCTGACACTCCATCAATGTGTTTTGCTTCAATTTGGCTCATTTTACAAAGGTGCTTATTTCTGGAGTGAACATGCAGTTCTACTCAAGAGTAAGCAATTAAGCGAAATAAACCTATAGAACGCTTTTTTGTCTTCTATCTGTGCAATCTGACACTCCAACCATGTGTTTTGCTTCAATTTGGCTCATTTTACAAAGGTGCTTATTTCTGGAATTCACATGCAGTTCTACTCATGAGTAAGCAATTAAGCGAAATAAACCTATAGATCGCTTATTTATCTTCTATCAATGCATTCTGACACTCCACCAATATGTTTTGCTTCAATTTGGCTCATTTTACAAAGGTGCTTATTTCTGGAGTGAACATGCAGTTCTACTCATGAGTAAGCAACTAAGCGAAATAAACCTATAGATCGCTTATTTATCTTCTATCTATGCATTCTGACACTCCACCAATATGTTTTGCTTCAATTTGGCTAATTTTACAAAGGTGCTTATTTCTGGAGTGAACATGCATTTCTACTCAAGAGTAAGCAACTAAGCGAAATAAACCTATAGAACGCTTATTTGCTTTCTATCTGTGCAATCTGACACTCCAACAATGTGTTTTGCTTCAATTTGGCTCATTTTACAAAGGTGCATATTTCTGGAGTCCACATGCAGTTCTACTCATGAGTAAGCAACTAAGTGAAATAAACCTATAGATCGCTTATTTATCTTCTATCTATGCATTCTGACACTCCAACAATGTGTTCTGCTTCAATTTGGCTCATTTTACAAAGGTGCTTATTCCTGGAGTGAACATGCAGTTCTACTCAAGAGTAAGCAATTAAGCGAAATAAACCTATAGAACGCTTTTTTGTCTTCTATCTGTGCAATCTCACACTCCAACCATGTGTTTTGCTTCAATTTGGCTCATTTTACAAAGGTGCTTATTTCTGGAGTGAACATGCATATCTACTCAAGAGTAAGCAACTAAGCGAAATAAACCTATAGAACGCTTATTTGTCTTCTATCTATGCATTCTGACACTCCACCAATATGTTTTGCTTCAATTTGGCTCATTTTACAAACGTGCTTATTTCTGGAGTGAACATGCAGTTCTACTCAAGAGTAAGCAACTAAGCGAAATAAACCTATAGATCGCTTATTTATCTTCTATCTATGCATTCTGACACTCCAACAATGTGTTCTGCTTCAATTTGGCTCATTTTACAAAGGTGCTTATTTCTGGACTGAACATGCAGTTCTACTCAAGAGTAAGCAACTAAGCGAAATAAACCTATAGAACGCTTACTTGTCTTCTATCTGTGCAATCTGACACTCCAACCATGTGTTTTGCTTCAATTTGGCTCATTTTACAAAGGTGCTTATTTCTGGAATTCACATGCAGTTCTACTCATGAGTAAGCAATTAAGCGAAATAAACCTATAGATCGCTTATTTATCTTCTATCAATGCATTCTGACACTCCACCAATATGTTTTGCTTCAATTTGGCTCATTTTACAAAGGTGCTTATTTCTGGAGTGAACATGCAGTTCTACTCATGAGTAAGCAACTAAGCGAAATAAACCTATAGATCGCTTATTTATCTTCTATCTATGCATTCTGACACTCCACCAATATGTTTTGCTTCAATTTGGCTAATTTTACAAAGGTGCTTATTTCTGGAGTGAACATGCATTTCTACTCAAGAGTAAGCAACTAAGCGAAATAAACCTATAGAACGCTTATTTGCTTTCTATCTGTGCAATCTGACACTCCAACAATGTGTTTTGCTTCAATTTGGCTCATTTTACAAAGGTGCATATTTCTGGAGTCCACATGCAGTTCTACTCATGAGTAAGCAACTAAGTGAAATAAACCTATAGATCGCTTATTTATCTTCTATCTATGCATTCTGACACTCCAACAATGTGTTCTGCTTCAATTTGGCTCATTTTACAAAGGTGCTTATTCCTGGAGTGAACATGCAGTTCTACTCAAGAGTAAGCAATTAAGCGAAATAAACCTATAGAACGCTTTTTTGTCTTCTATCTGTGCAATCTCACACTCCAACCATGTGTTTTGCTTCAATTTGGCTCATTTTACAAAGGTGCTTATTTCTGGAGTGAACATGCATATCTACTCAAGAGTAAGCAACTAAGCGAAATAAACCTATAGAACGCTTATTTGTCTTCTATCTATGCATTCTGACACTCCACCAATATGTTTTGCTTCAATTTGGCTCATTTTACAAAGGTGCTTATTTCTGGAGTGAACATGCAGTTCTACTCAAGAGTAAGCAACTAAGCGAAATAAACCTATAGATCGCTTATTTATCTTCTATCTATGCATTCTGACACTCCAACAATGTGTTCTGCTTCAATTTGGCTCATTTTACAAAGGTGCTTATTTCTGGACTGAACATGCAGTTCTACTCAAGAGTAAGCAATTAAGCGAAATAAACCTATAGAACGCTTATTTGTCTTCTATCTCTGCAATCTGACACTCCAACAATGAGTTTTGCTTCAATTTGGCTCATTTTACAAAGGTGCTTATTTCTGGAGTGAACATGCATTTCTACTCAAGAGTAAGCAACTAAGCGAAATAAACCTATAGAACGCTTACTTGTCTTCTATCTGTGCATTCTGACACTCCAACAATGTGTTTTGCTTCAATTTGGCTCATTTTACAAACGTGCTTATTTCTGGAGTGAACATGCAGTTCTACTCAAGAGTAAGCAACTAAGCGAAATAAACCTATAGAACGCTTATTTGTCTACAATCTGTGCAATCTGACACTCCAACCATGTGTTTTGCTTCAATTTGGCTCATTTTACAAAGGTGCTTATTTCTGGAGTTCACATGCAGTTCTACTCATGAGTAAGCAACTAAGCGAAATAAACCTATAGATCGCTTATTTATCTTCTATCTATGCATTCTGACACTCCAACAATGTGTTTTGCTTCAATTTGGCTCATTTTACAAAGGTGCTTATTTCTGGAGTTCACATGCATATCTACTCAAGAGTAAGCAACTAAGCGAAATAAACCTATAGAACGCTTATTTGCTTTCTATCTGTGCAATCTGACACTCCAACAATGTGTTTTGCTTCAATTTGGCTCATTTTACAAAGGTGCATATTTCTGGAGTCCACATGCAGTTCTACTCATGAGTAAGCAACTAAGTGAAATAAACCTATAGATCGCTTATTTATCTTCTATCTATGCATTCTGACACTCCAACAATGTGTTCTGCTTCAATTTGGCTCATTTTACAAAGGTGCTTATTTCTGGAGTGAACATGCAGTTCTACTCAAGAGTAAGCAATTAAGCGAAATAAACCTATAGAACGCTTTTTTGTCTTCTATCTGTGCAATCTCACACTCCAACCATGTGTTTTGCTTCAATTTGGCTCATTTTACAAAGGTGCTTATTTCTGTAGTTCACATGCAGTTCTACTCATGAGTAAGCAACTAAGCGAAATAAACCTATAGATCGCTTATTTATCTTCTATCTATGCATTCTGACACTCCAACAATGTGTTTTGCTTCAATTTGGCTCATTTTACAAAGGTGCTTATTTCTGGAGTTCACATGCATATCTACTACTCAAGAGTAAGCAACTAAGCGAAATAAACCTATAGAACGCTTATTTGTCTTCTATCTATGCATTCTGACACTCCACCAATATGTTTTGCTTCAATTTGGCTCATTTTACAAACGTGCTTATTTCTGGAGTGAACATGCAGTTCTACTCAAGAGTAAGCAACTAAGCGAAATAAACCTATAGAACGCTTTTTTGTCTTCTATCTGTGCAATCTCACACTCCAACAATGTGTTCTGCTTCAATTTGGCTCATTTTACAAAGGTGCTTATTTCTGGACTGAACATGCAGTTCTACTCAAGAGTAAGCAATTGAGCGAAATAAACCTATAGAACGCTTATTTGTCTTCTATCTGTGCATTCTGACACTCCACCAATATGTTTCGCTTCAATTTGGCTCATTTTACAAAGGTGCTTATTTCTGGACTGAACATGCAGTTCTACTCAAGAGTAAGCAACTAAGCGAAATAAACCTATAGAACGCTTACTTGTCTTCTATCTGTGCATTCTGACACTCCAACAATGTGTTCTGCTTCAATTTGGCTCATTTTACAAAGGTGCTTATTTCTGGAGTGAACATGCAGTTCTACTCAAGAGTAAGCAATTAAGCGAAATAAACCTATAGAACGCTTATTTGTCTTCTATCTGTGCATTCTGACACTCCAACAATGTGTTCTGCTTCAATTTGGCTCATTTTACAAAGGTGCTTATTTCTGGAGTGAACATGCAGTTCTACTCAAGAGTAAGCAACTAAGCGAAATAAACCTATAGAACGCTTATTTGCTTTCTATCTGTGCAATCTGACACTCCAACAATGTGTTTTGCTTCAATTTGGCTCATTTTACAAAGGTGCATATTTCTGGAGTCCACATGCAGTTCTACTCATGAGTAAGCAACTAAGAGAAATAAAGCCATAGAACGCTTATTTGTCTTCTATCTGTGCAATCTGACACTCCAACAATGTGTTTTGCTTCAATTTGGCTCATTTTACAAAGGTGCTTATTTCTGGAGTGAACATGCAGTTCTACTCAAGAGTAAGCAACTAAGCGAAAAAAACCTATAGATCGCATATTAGTATTCTATCTATGCATTCTGACACTCCATCAATGTGTTTTGCTTCAATTTGCCTCATTTTACAAAGGTGCTTATTTCTGGACTGAACATGCAGTTCTACTCAAGAGTAAGCAATTAAGCGAAATAAACCTATAGAACGCTTATTTGTCTTCTATCTGTGCAATCTGACACTCCAACAATGTGTTTTGCTTCAATTTGGCTCATTTTACAAAGGTGCATATTTCTGGAGTTCACATGCAGTTCTACTCATGAGTAAGCAACTAAGTGAAATAAACCTAAAATCGCTTATTTATCTTCTATCTATGCATTCTGACACTCAAACAATGTGTTCTGCTTCAATTTGGCTCATTTTACAAACGTGCTTATTTCTGGAGTGAACATGCAGTTCTACTCAAGAGTAAGCAACTAAGCGAAATAAACCTATAGAACGCTTATTTGTCTTCTATCTGTGCATTCTGACACTCCAACAATGTGTTTTGCTTCAATTTGGCTCATTTTACAAAGGTGCTTATTTCTGGAGTGAACATGCAGTTCTACTCAAGAGTAAGCAACTAAGCGAAAAAACCTATAGATCGCTTATTAGTATTCTATCTATGCATTCTGACACTCCATCAATGTGTTTTGCTTCAATTTGCCTCATTTTACAAAGGTGCTTATTTCTGGACTGAACATGCAGTTCTACTCAAGAGTAAGCAATTAAGCGAAATAAACCTATAGAACGCTTATTTGTCTTCTATCTGTGCAATCTGACACTCCAACAATGTGTTTTGCTTCAATTTGGCTCATTTTACAAAGGTGCATATTTCTGGAGTTCACATGCAGTTCTACTCATGAGTAAGCAACTAAGTGAAATAAACCTATAGATCGCTTATTTATCTTCTATCTATGCATTCTGACACTCAAACAATGTGTTCTGCTTCAATTTGGCTCATTTTACAAAGGTGCTTATTCCTGGAGTGAACATGCAGGTCTACTCAAGAGTAAGCAACTAAGCGAAATAAAGCCATAGAACGCTTATCTGCCTTCTATCTATACATTCTGACACTCCAACAATGTGTTTTGCTTCAATTTGGCTCATTTTACAAAGGTGCTTATTTCTGGAGTGAACATGCAGTTCTACTCAAGAGTAAGCAACTAAGAGAAATAAAGCCATAGAACGCTTATCTGCCTTCTATCTATGCATTCTGACACTCCAACAATGTGTTTTGCTTCAATTTGGCTCATTTTACAAAGGTGCTTATTTCTGGATTGAACATGCAGTTCTACTCAAGAGTAAGCAACTAAGCGAAAAAAACCTATAGATCGCTTATTAGTATTCTATCTATGCATTCTGACACTCCATCAATGTGTTTTGCTTCAATTTGCCTCATTTTACAAAGCTGCTTATTCCTGGAGTGAACATGCAGTTCTACTCAAGAGTAAGCAATTAAGCGAAATAAACCTATAGAACGCTTATTTGTCTTCTATCTGTGCAATCTGACACTCCAACAATGTGTTTTGCTTCAATTTGGCTCATTTTACAAAGGTGCATATTTCTGGAGTTCACATGCAGTTCTACTCATGAGTAAGCAACTAAGTGAAATAAACCTATAGATCGCTTATTTATCTTCTATCTATGCATTCTGACACTCAAACAATGTGTTCTGCTTCAATTTGGCTCATTTTACAAAGGTGCTTATTCCTGGAGTGAACATGCAGTTCTACTCAAGAGTAAGCAACTAAGAGAAATAAAGCCATAGAACGCTTATCTGCCTTCTATCTATGCATTCTGACACTCCAACAATGTGTTTTGCTTCAATTTGGCTCATTTTACAAAGGTGCTTATTTCTGGAGTGAACATGCAGTTCTACTCATGAGTAAGCAATTAAGCGAAATAAACCTATAGATCGCTTATTTATCTTCTATCAATGCATTCTGACACTCCACCAATATGTTTTGCTTCAATTTGGCTCATTTTACAAAGGTGCTTATTTCTGGAGTGAACATGCAGTTCTACTCATGAGTAAGCAACTAAGCGAAATAAACCTATAGATCGCTTATTTATCTTCTATCTATGCATTCTGACACTCCACCAATATGTTTTGCTTCAATTTGGCTAATTTTACAAAGGTGCTTATTTCTGGAGTGAACATGCATTTCTACTCAAGAGTAAGCAACTAAGCGAAATAAACCTATAGAACGCTTATTTGCTTTCTATCTGTGCAATCTGACACTCCAACAATGTGTTTTGCTTCAATTTGGCTCATTTTACAAAGGTGCTTATTTCTGGAGTGAACATGCAGTTCTACTCAAGAGTAAGCAACTAAGCGAAAAAACCTATAGATCGCTTATTAGTATTCTATCTATGCATTCTGACACTCCATCAATGTGTTTTGCTTCAATTTGCCTCATTTTACAAAGGTGCTTATTTCTGGACTGAACATGCAGTTCTACTCAAGAGTAAGCAATTAAGCGAAATAAACCTATAGAACGCTTATTTGTCTTCTATCTGTGCAATCTGACACTCCAACAATGTGTTTTGCTTCAATTTGGCTCATTTTACAAAGGTGCATATTTCTGGAGTTCACATGCAGTTCTACTCATGAGTAAGCAACTAAGTGAAATAAACCTATAGATCGCTTATTTATCTTCTATCTATGCATTCTGACACTCAAACAATGTGTTCTGCTTCAATTTGGCTCATTTTACAAAGGTGCTTATTCCTGGAGTGAACATGCAGGTCTACTCAAGAGTAAGCAACTAAGCGAAATAAAGCCATAGAACGCTTATCTGCCTTCTATCTATACATTCTGACACTCCAACAATGTGTTTTGCTTCAATTTGGCTCATTTTACAAAGGTGCTTATTTCTGGAGTGAACATGCAGTTCTACTCAAGAGTAAGCAACTAAGAGAAATAAAGCCATAGAACGCTTATCTGCCTTCTATCTATGCATTCTGACACTCCAACAATGTGTTTTGCTTCAATTTGGCTCATTTTACAAAGGTGCTTATTTCTGGATTGAACATGCAGTTCTACTCAAGAGTAAGCAACTAAGCGAAAAAAACCTATAGATCGCTTATTAGTATTCTATCTATGCATTCTGACACTCCATCAATGTGTTTTGCTTCAATTTGCCTCATTTTACAAAGCTGCTTATTCCTGGAGTGAACATGCAGTTCTACTCAAGAGTAAGCAATTAAGCGAAATAAACCTATAGAACGCTTATTTGTCTTCTATCTGTGCAATCTGACACTCCAACAATGTGTTTTGCTTCAATTTGGCTCATTTTACAAAGGTGCATATTTCTGGAGTTCACATGCAGTTCTACTCATGAGTAAGCAACTAAGTGAAATAAACCTATAGATCGCTTATTTATCTTCTATCTATGCATTCTGACACTCAAACAATGTGTTCTGCTTCAATTTGGCTCATTTTACAAAGGTGCTTATTCCTGGAGTGAACATGCAGGTCTACTCAAGAGTAAGCAACTAAGCGAAATAAAGCCATAGAACGCTTATCTGCCTTCTATCTATGCATTCTGACACTCCAACAATGTGTTTTGCTTCAATTTGGCTCATTTTACAAAGGTGCTTATTTCTGGAGTGAACATGCAGTTCTACTCATGAGTAAGCAATTAAGCGAAATAAACCTATAGATCGCTTATTTATCTTCTATCAATGCATTCTGACACTCCACCAATATGTTTTGCTTCAATTTGGCTCATTTTACAAAGGTGCTTATTTCTGGAGTGAACATGCAGTTCTACTCATGAGTAAGCAACTAAGCGAAATAAACCTATAGATCGCTTATTTATCTTCTATCTATGCATTCTGACACTCCACCAATATGTTTTGCTTCAATTTGGCTAATTTTACAAAGGTGCTTATTTCTGGAGTGAACATGCATTTCTACTCAAGAGTAAGCAACTAAGCGAAATAAACCTATAGAACGCTTATTTGCTTTCTATCTGTGCAATCTGACACTCCAACAATGTGTTTTGCTTCAATTTGGCTCATTTTACAAAGGTGCATATTTCTGGAGTCCACATGCAGTTCTACTCATGAGTAAGCAATTAAGCGAAATAAACCTATAGAACGCTTATTTGTCTTCTATCTGTGCGATCTGACACTCCAACAATGTGTTTTGCTTCAATTTGGCTCATTTTACAAAGGTGCATATTTCTGGAGTTCACATGCAATTCTACTCATGAGTAAGCAACTAAGTGAAATAAACCTATAGATCGCTTATTTATCTTCTATCTGTGCATTCTGACACTCCAACAATGTGTTTTGCTTCAATTTGGCTCATTTTACAAAGGTGCTTATTTCTGGAGTGAACATGCAGTTCTACTCAAGAGTAAGCAACTAAGAGAAATAAAGCCATAGAACGCTTATCTGCCTTCTATCTATGCATTCTGACACTCCAACAATGTGTTTTGCTTCAATTTGGCTCATTTTACAAAGGTGCTTATTTCTGGACTGAACATGCAGTTCTACTCAAGAGTAAGCAATTAAGCGAAATAAACCTATAGAACGCTTATTTGTCTTCTATCTGTGCAATCTGACACTCCAACAATGTGTTTTGCTTCAATTTGGCTCATTTTACAAAGGTGCTTATTTCTGGAGAGAACATGCATTTCTACTCAAGAGTAAGCAACTAAGCGAAATAAACCTATAGAACGCTTACTTGTCTTCTATCTGTGCATTCTGACACTCCAACAATGTGTTTTGCTTCAATTTGGCTCATTTTACAAACGTGCTTATTTCTGGAGTGAACATGCAGTTCTACTCAAGAGTAAGCAACTAAGCGAAATAAACCTATAGAACGCTTATTTGTCTTCTATCTGTGCATTCTGACACTCCAACAATGTGTTCTGCTTCAATTTGGCTCATTTTACAAAGGTGCTTATTTCTGGAGTGAACATGCAGTTCTACTCAAGAGTAAGCAATTAAGCGAAATAAACCTATAGAACGCTTATTTGTTTTCTATCTGTGCAATCTGACACTCCAACAATGTGTTTTGCTTCAATTTGGCTCATTTTACAAAGGTGCTTATTTCTGGAGTGAACATGCAGTTCTACTCAAGAGTAAGCAACTAAGAGAAATAAAGCCATAGAACGCTTATCTGCCTTCTATCTATGCATTCTGACACTCCAACAATGTGTTTTGCTTCAATTTGGCTCATTTTACAAAGGTGCTTATTTCTGGAGTGAACATGCAGTTCTACTCAAGAGTAAGCAACTAAGCGAAATAAACCTATAGAACGCTTATTTGTCTTCTATCTGTGCATTCTGACACTCCAACAATGTGTTTTGCTTCAATTTGGCTCATTTTACAAAGGTGCTTATTTCTGGAGTGAACATGCAGTTCTACTCAAGAGTAAGCAACTAAGCGAAAAAAACCTATAGATCGCTTATTAGTATTCTATCTATGCATTCTGACACTCCATCAATGTGTTTTGCTTCAATTTGCCTCATTTTACAAAGGTGCTTATTTCTGGACTGAACATGCAGTTCTACGCAAGAGTAAGCAATTAAGCGAAATAAACCTATAGAACGCTTATTTGTCTTCTATCTGTGCAATCTGACACTCCAACAATGTGTTTTGCTTCAATTTGGCTCATTTTACAAAGGTGCATATTTCTGGAGTTCATATGCAGTTCTACTCATGAGTAAGCAACTAAGTGAAATAAACCTATAGATCGCTTATTTATCTTCTATCTCTGCATTCTGACACTCAAACAATGTGTTCTGCTTCAATTTGGCTCATTTTACAAAGGTGCTTATTCCTGGAGTGAACATGCAGTTCTACTCAAGAGTAAGCAAAAAAGCGAAATAAAGCCATAGAACGCTTATCAGCCTTCTATCTATGGATTCTGACACTCCAACAAAGTGTTTTGCTTCAATTTGGCTCATTTTACAAAGGTGCTTATTTCTGGAGTGAACATGCAGTTCTACTCAAGAGTAAGCAACTAAGAGAAATAAAGCCATAGAACGCTTATCTGCCTTCTATCTATGCATTCTGACACTCCAACAATGTGTTTTGCTTCAATTTGGCTCATTTTACGAAGGTGCTTATTTCTGGAGTGAACATGCAGTTCTACTCAAGAGTAAGCAACTAAGCGAAATAAACCTATAGAACGCTTATTTGTCTTCTATCTGTGCATTCTGACACTCCAACAATGTGTTTTGCTACAATTTGGCTCATTTTACAAAGGTGCTTATTTCTGGAGTGAACATGCAGTTCTACTCAAGAGTAAGCAACTAAGCGAAAAAAACCTATAGATCGCTTATTAGTATTCTATCTATGCATTCTGACACTCCATCAATGTGTTTTGCTTCAATTTGGCTCATTTTACAAAGGTGCTTATTTCTGGAATTCACATGCAGTTCTACTCATGAGTAAGCAATTAAGCGAAATAAACCTATAGATCGCTTATTTATCTTCTATCAATGCATTCTGACACTCCAACAATGTGTTTTGCTTCAATTTGGCTCATTTTACAAACGTGCTTATTTCTGGAGTGAACATGCAGTTCTACTCAAGAGTAAGCAACTAAGCGAAATAAACCTATAGAACGCTTATTTGTCTTCTATCTGTGCATTCTGACACTCCAACAATGTGTTTTGCTTCAGTTTGGCTCATTTTACAAAGGTGCTTATTTCTGGAGTGAACATGCAGTTCTACTCAAGAGTAAGCAACTAAGCGAAAAAACCTATAGATCGCTTATTAGTATTCTATCTATGCATTCTGACACTCCATCAATGTGTTTTGCTTCAATTTGCCTCATTTTACAAAGGTGCTTATTTCTGGACTGAACATGCAGTTCTACTCAAGAGTAAGCAATTAAGCGAAATAAACCTATAGAACGCTTATTTGTCTTCTATCTGTGCAATCTGACACTCCAACAATGTGTTTTGCTTCAATTTGGCTCATTTTACAAAGGTGCATATTTCTGGAGTTCACATGCAGTTCTACTCATGAGTAAGCAACTAAGTGAAATAAACCTATAGATCGCTTATTTATCTTCTATCTATGCATTCTGACACTCAAACAATGTGTTCTGCTTCAATTTGGCTCATTTTACAAAGGTGCTTATTCCTGGAGTGAACATGCAGGTCTACTCAAGAGTAAGCAACTAAGCGAAATAAAGCCATAGAACGCTTATCTGCCTTCTATCTATACATTCTGACACTCCAACAATGTGTTTTGCTTCAATTTGGCTCATTTTACAAAGGTGCTTATTTCTGGAGTGAACATGCAGTTCTACTCAAGAGTAAGCAACTAAGAGAAATAAAGCCATAGAACGCTTATCTGCCTTCTATCTATGCATTCTGACACTCCAACAATGTGTTTTGCTTCAATTTGGCTCATTTTACAAAGGTGCTTATTTCTGGAGTGAACATGCAGTTCTACTCAAGAGTAAGCAACTAAGCGAAATAAACCTATAGAACGCTTATTTGTCTTCTATCTGTGCATTCTGACACTCCAACAATGTGTTTTGCTTCAATTTGGCTCATTTTACAAAGGTGCTTATTTCTGGAGTGAACATGCAGTTCTACTCAAGAGTAAGCAATTAAGCGAAATAAACCTATAGAACGCTTTTTTGTCTTCTATCTGTGCAATCTCACACTCCAACCATGTGTTTTGCTTCAATTTGGCTCATTTTACAAAGGTGCTTATTTCTGTAGTTCACATGCAGTTCTACTCATGAGTAAGCAACTAAGCGAAATAAACCTATAGATCGCTTATTTATCTTCTATCTATGCATTCTGACACTCCAACAATGTGTTTTGCTTCAATTTGGCTCATTTTACAAAGGTGCTTATTTCTGGAGTTCACATGCATATCTACTACTCAAGAGTAAGCAACGAAGCGAAATAAACCTATAGAACGCTTATTTGTCTTCTATCTATGCATTCTGACACTCCACCAATATGTTTTGCTTCAATTTGGCTCATTTTACAAACGTGCTTATTTCTGGAGTGAACATGCAGTTCTACTCAAGAGTAAGCAACTAAGCGAAATAAACCTATAGAACGCTTTTTTGTCTTCTATCTGTGCAATCTCACACTCCAACAATGTGTTCTGCTTCAATTTGGCTCATTTTACAAAGGTGCTTATTTCTGGACTGAACATGCAGTTCTACTCAAGAGTAAGCAATTGAGCGAAATAAACCTATAGAACGCTTATTTGTCTTCTATCTGTGCATTCTGACACTCCACCAATATGTTTCGCTTCAATTTGGCTCATTTTACAAAGGTGCTTATTTCTGGACTGAACATGCAGTTCTACTCAAGAGTAAGCAACTAAGCGAAATAAACCTATAGAACGCTTATTTGTCTTCTATCTGTGCATTCTGACACTCCAACAATGTGTTCTGCTTCAATTTGGCTCATTTTACAAAGGTGCTTATTTCTGGAGTGAACATGCAGTTCTACTCAAGAGTAAGCAACTAAGCGAAATAAACCTATAGAACGCTTATTTGCTTTCTATCTGTGCAATCTGACACTCCAACAATGTGTTTTGCTTCAATTTGGCTCATTTTACAAAGGTGCATATTTCTGGAGTCCACATGCAGTTCTACTCATGAGTAAGCAACTAAGAGAAATAAAGCCATAGAACGCTTATTTGTCTTCTATCTGTGCAATCTGACACTCCAACAATGTGTTTTGCTTCAATTTGGCTCATTTTACAAAGGTGCTTATTTCTGGAGTGAACATGCAGTTCTACTCAAGAGTAAGCAACTAAGCGAAAAAAACCTATAGATCGCATATTAGTATTCTATCTATGCATTCTGACACTCCATCAATGTGTTTTGCTTCAATTTGCCTCATTTTACAAAGGTGCTTATTTCTGGACTGAACATGCAGTTCTACTCAAGAGTAAGCAATTAAGCGAAATAAACCTATAGAACGCTTATTTGTCTTCTATCTGTGCAATCTGACACTCCAACAATGTGTTTTGCTTCAATTTGGCTCATTTTACAAAGGTGCATATTTCTGGAGTTCACATGCAGTTCTACTCATGAGTAAGCAATTAAGCGAAATAAACCTATAGATCGCTTATTTATCTTCTATCAATGCATTCTGACACTCCACCAATATGTTTTGCTTCAATTTGGCTCATTTTACAAAGGTGCTTATTTCTGGAGTGAACATGCAGTTCTACTCATGAGTAAGCAACTAAGCGAAATAAACCTATAGATCGCTTATTTATCTTCTATCTATGCATTCTGACACTCCACCAATATGTTTTGCTTCAATTTGGCTAATTTTACAAAGGTGCTTATTTCTGGAGTGAACATGCATTTCTACTCAAGAGTAAGCAACTAAGCGAAATAAACCTATAGAACGCTTATTTGCTTTCTATCTGTGCAATCTGACACTCCAACAATGTGTTTTGCTTCAATTTGGCTCATTTTACAAAGGTGCATATTTCTGGAGTCCACATGCAGTTCTACTCATGAGTAAGCAATTAAGCGAAATAAACCTATAGAACGCTTATTTGTCTTCTATCTGTGCGATCTGACACTCCAACAATGTGTTTTGCTTCAATTTGGCTCATTTTACAAAGGTGCATATTTCTGGAGTTCACATGCAATTCTACTCATGAGTAAGCAACTAAGTGAAATAAACCTATAGATCGCTTATTTATCTTCTATCTGTGCATTCTGACACTCCAACAATGTGTTTTGCTTCAATTTGGCTCATTTTACAAAGGTGCTTATTTCTGGAGTGAACATGCAGTTCTACTCAAGAGTAAGCAACTAAGAGAAATAAAGCCATAGAACGCTTATCTGCCTTCTATCTATGCATTCTGACACTCCAACAATGTGTTTTGCTTCAATTTGGCTCATTTTACAAAGGTGCTTATTTCTGGACTGAACATGCAGTTCTACTCAAGAGTAAGCAATTAAGCGAAATAAACCTATAGAACGCTTATTTGTCTTCTATCTGTGCAATCTGACACTCCAACAATGTGTTTTGCTTCAATTTGGCTCATTTTACAAAGGTGCTTATTTCTGGAGAGAACATGCATTTCTACTCAAGAGTAAGCAACTAAGCGAAATAAACCTATAGAACGCTTACTTGTCTTCTATCTGTGCATTCTGACACTCCAACAATGTGTTTTGCTTCAATTTGGCTCATTTTACAAACGTGCTTATTTCTGGAGTGAACATGCAGTTCTACTCAAGAGTAAGCAACTAAGCGAAATAAACCTATAGAACGCTTATTTGTCTTCTATCTGTGCATTCTGACACTCCAACAATGTGTTCTGCTTCAATTTGGCTCATTTTACAAAGGTGCTTATTTCTGGAGTGAACATGCAGTTCTACTCAAGAGTAAGCAATTAAGCGAAATAAACCTATAGAACGCTTATTTGTTTTCTATCTGTGCAATCTGACACTCCAACAATGTGTTTTGCTTCAATTTGGCTCATTTTACAAAGGTGCTTATTTCTGGAGTGAACATGCAGTTCTACTCAAGAGTAAGCAACTAAGAGAAATAAAGCCATAGAACGCTTATCTGCCTTCTATCTATGCATTCTGACACTCCAACAATGTGTTTTGCTTCAATTTGGCTCATTTTACAAAGGTGCTTATTTCTGGAGTGAACATGCAGTTCTACTCAAGAGTAAGCAACTAAGCGAAATAAACCTATAGAACGCTTATTTGTCTTCTATCTGTGCATTCTGACACTCCAACAATGTGTTTTGCTTCAATTTGGCTCATTTTACAAAGGTGCTTATTTCTGGAGTGAACATGCAGTTCTACTCAAGAGTAAGCAACTAAGCGAAAAAAACCTATAGATCGCTTATTAGTATTCTATCTATGCATTCTGACACTCCATCAATGTGTTTTGCTTCAATTTGCCTCATTTTACAAAGGTGCTTATTTCTGGACTGAACATGCAGTTCTACGCAAGAGTAAGCAATTAAGCGAAATAAACCTATAGAACGCTTATTTGTCTTCTATCTGTGCAATCTGACACTCCAACAATGTGTTTTGCTTCAATTTGGCTCATTTTACAAAGGTGCATATTTCTGGAGTTCATATGCAGTTCTACTCATGAGTAAGCAACTAAGTGAAATAAACCTATAGATCGCTTATTTATCTTCTATCTCTGCATTCTGACACTCAAACAATGTGTTCTGCTTCAATTTGGCTCATTTTACAAAGGTGCTTATTCCTGGAGTGAACATGCAGTTCTACTCAAGAGTAAGCAAAAAAGCGAAATAAAGCCATAGAACGCTTATCAGCCTTCTATCTATGGATTCTGACACTCCAACAAAGTGTTTTGCTTCAATTTGGCTCATTTTACAAAGGTGCTTATTTCTGGAGTGAACATGCAGTTCTACTCAAGAGTAAGCAACTAAGAGAAATAAAGCCATAGAACGCTTATCTGCCTTCTATCTATGCATTCTGACACTCCAACAATGTGTTTTGCTTCAATTTGGCTCATTTTACGAAGGTGCTTATTTCTGGAGTGAACATGCAGTTCTACTCAAGAGTAAGCAACTAAGCGAAATAAACCTATAGAACGCTTATTTGTCTTCTATCTGTGCATTCTGACACTCCAACAATGTGTTTTGCTACAATTTGGCTCATTTTACAAAGGTGCTTATTTCTGGAGTGAACATGCAGTTCTACTCAAGAGTAAGCAACTAAGCGAAAAAAACCTATAGATCGCTTATTAGTATTCTATCTATGCATTCTGACACTCCATCAATGTGTTTTGCTTCAATTTGGCTCATTTTACAAAGGTGCTTATTTCTGGAATTCACATGCAGTTCTACTCATGAGTAAGCAATTAAGCGAAATAAACCTATAGATCGCTTATTTATCTTCTATCAATGCATTCTGACACTCCAACAATGTGTTTTGCTTCAATTTGGCTCATTTTACAAACGTGCTTATTTCTGGAGTGAACATGCAGTTCTACTCAAGAGTAAGCAACTAAGCGAAATAAACCTATAGAACGCTTATTTGTCTTCTATCTGTGCATTCTGACACTCCAACAATGTGTTTTGCTTCAGTTTGGCTCATTTTACAAAGGTGCTTATTTCTGGAGTGAACATGCAGTTCTACTCAAGAGTAAGCAACTAAGCGAAAAAACCTATAGATCGCTTATTAGTATTCTATCTATGCATTCTGACACTCCATCAATGTGTTTTGCTTCAATTTGCCTCATTTTACAAAGGTGCTTATTTCTGGACTGAACATGCAGTTCTACTCAAGAGTAAGCAATTAAGCGAAATAAACCTATAGAACGCTTATTTGTCTTCTATCTGTGCAATCTGACACTCCAACAATGTGTTTTGCTTCAATTTGGCTCATTTTACAAAGGTGCATATTTCTGGAGTTCACATGCAGTTCTACTCATGAGTAAGCAACTAAGTGAAATAAACCTATAGATCGCTTATTTATCTTCTATCTATGCATTCTGACACTCAAACAATGTGTTCTGCTTCAATTTGGCTCATTTTACAAAGGTGCTTATTCCTGGAGTGAACATGCAGGTCTACTCAAGAGTAAGCAACTAAGCGAAATAAAGCCATAGAACGCTTATCTGCCTTCTATCTATACATTCTGACACTCCAACAATGTGTTTTGCTTCAATTTGGCTCATTTTACAAAGGTGCTTATTTCTGGAGTGAACATGCAGTTCTACTCAAGAGTAAGCAACTAAGAGAAATAAAGCCATAGAACGCTTATCTGCCTTCTATCTATGCATTCTGACACTCCAACAATGTGTTTTGCTTCAATTTGGCTCATTTTACAAAGGTGCTTATTTCTGGAGTGAACATGCAGTTCTACTCAAGAGTAAGCAACTAAGCGAAATAAACCTATAGAACGCTTATTTGTCTTCTATCTGTGCATTCTGACACTCCAACAATGTGTTTTGCTTCAATTTGGCTCATTTTACAAAGGTGCTTATTTCTGGAGTGAACATGCAGTTCTACTCAAGAGTAAGCAATTAAGCGAAATAAACCTATAGAACGCTTTTTTGTCTTCTATCTGTGCAATCTCACACTCCAACCATGTGTTTTGCTTCAATTTGGCTCATTTTACAAAGGTGCTTATTTCTGTAGTTCACATGCAGTTCTACTCATGAGTAAGCAACTAAGCGAAATAAACCTATAGATCGCTTATTTATCTTCTATCTATGCATTCTGACACTCCAACAATGTGTTTTGCTTCAATTTGGCTCATTTTACAAAGGTGCTTATTTCTGGAGTTCACATGCATATCTACTACTCAAGAGTAAGCAACGAAGCGAAATAAACCTATAGAACGCTTATTTGTCTTCTATCTATGCATTCTGACACTCCACCAATATGTTTTGCTTCAATTTGGCTCATTTTACAAACGTGCTTATTTCTGGAGTGAACATGCAGTTCTACTCAAGAGTAAGCAACTAAGCGAAATAAACCTATAGAACGCTTTTTTGTCTTCTATCTGTGCAATCTCACACTCCAACAATGTGTTCTGCTTCAATTTGGCTCATTTTACAAAGGTGCTTATTTCTGGACTGAACATGCAGTTCTACTCAAGAGTAAGCAATTGAGCGAAATAAACCTATAGAACGCTTATTTGTCTTCTATCTGTGCATTCTGACACTCCACCAATATGTTTCGCTTCAATTTGGCTCATTTTACAAAGGTGCTTATTTCTGGACTGAACATGCAGTTCTACTCAAGAGTAAGCAACTAAGCGAAATAAACCTATAGAACGCTTATTTGTCTTCTATCTGTGCATTCTGACACTCCAACAATGTGTTCTGCTTCAATTTGGCTCATTTTACAAAGGTGCTTATTTCTGGAGTGAACATGCAGTTCTACTCAAGAGTAAGCAACTAAGCGAAATAAACCTATAGAACGCTTATTTGCTTTCTATCTGTGCAATCTGACACTCCAACAATGTGTTTTGCTTCAATTTGGCTCATTTTACAAAGGTGCATATTTCTGGAGTCCACATGCAGTTCTACTCATGAGTAAGCAACTAAGAGAAATAAAGCCATAGAACGCTTATTTGTCTTCTATCTGTGCAATCTGACACTCCAACAATGTGTTTTGCTTCAATTTGGCTCATTTTACAAAGGTGCTTATTTCTGGAGTGAACATGCAGTTCTACTCAAGAGTAAGCAACTAAGCGAAAAAAACCTATAGATCGCATATTAGTATTCTATCTATGCATTCTGACACTCCATCAATGTGTTTTGCTTCAATTTGCCTCATTTTACAAAGGTGCTTATTTCTGGACTGAACATGCAGTTCTACTCAAGAGTAAGCAATTAAGCGAAATAAACCTATAGAACGCTTATTTGTCTTCTATCTGTGCAATCTGACACTCCAACAATGTGTTTTGCTTCAATTTGGCTCATTTTACAAAGGTGCATATTTCTGGAGTTCACATGCAGTTCTACTCATGAGTAAGCAACTAAGTGAAATAAACCTATAGATCGCTTATTTATCTTCTATCTATGCATTCTGACACTCAAACAATGTGTTCTGCTTCAATTTGGCTCATTTTACAAAGGTGCTTATTCCTGGAGTGAACATGCAGGTCTACTCAAGAGTAAGCAACTAAGCGAAATAAAGCCATAGAACGCTTATCTGCCTTCTATCTATACATTCTGACACTCCAACAATGTGTTTTGCTTCAATTTGGCTCATTTTACAAAGGTGCTTATTTCTGGAGTGAACATGCAGTTCTACTCAAGAGTAAGCAACTAAGAGAAATAAAGCCATAGAACGCTTATCTGCCTTCTATCTATGCATTCTGACACTCCAACAATGTGTTTTGCTTCAATTTGGCTCATTTTACAAAGGTGCTTATTTCTGGAGTGAACATGCAGTTCTACTCAAGAGTAAGCAACTAAGCGAAAAAAACCTATAGATCGCTTATTAGTATTCTATCTATGCATTCTGACACTCCATCAATGTGTTTTGCTTCAATTTGCCTCATTTTACAAAGCTGCTTATTCCTGGAGTGAACATGCAGTTCTACTCAAGAGTAAGCAATTAAGCGAAATAAACCTATAGAACGCTTATTTGTCTTCTATCTGTGCAATCTGACACTCCAACAATGTGTTTTGCTTCAATTTGGCTCATTTTACAAAGGTGCATATTTCTGGAGTTCATATGCAGTTCTACTCATGAGTAAGCAACTAAGTGAAATAAACCTATAGATCGCTTATTTATCTTCTATCTCTGCATTCTGACACTCAAACAATGTGTTCTGCTTCAATTTGGCTCATTTTACAAAGGTGCTTATTCCTGGAGTGAACATGCAGTTCTACTCAAGAGTAAGCAAAAAAGCGAAATAAAGCCATAGAACGCTTATCAGCCTTCTATCTATGGATTCTGACACTCCAACAAAGTGTTTTGCTTCAATTTGGCTCATTTTACAAAGGTGCTTATTTCTGGAGTGAACATGCAGTTCTACTCAAGAGTAAGCAACTAAGAGAAATAAAGCCATAGAACGCTTATCTGCCTTCTATCTATGCATTCTGACACTCCAACAATGTGTTTTGCTTCAATTTGGCTCATTTTACGAAGGTGCTTATTTCTGGAGTGAACATGCAGTTCTACTCAAGAGTAAGCAACTAAGCGAAATAAACCTATAGAACGCTTATTTGTCTTCTATCTGTGCATTCTGACACTCCAACAATGTGTTTTGCTACAATTTGGCTCATTTTACAAAGGTGCTTATTTCTGGAGTGAACATGCAGTTCTACTCAAGAGTAAGCAACTAAGCGAAAAAAACCTATAGATCGCTTATTAGTATTCTATCTATGCATTCTGACACTCCATCAATGTGTTTTGCTTCAATTTGGCTCATTTTACAAAGGTGCTTATTTCTGGAATTCACATGCAGTTCTACTCATGAGTAAGCAATTAAGCGAAATAAACCTATAGATCGCTTATTTATCTTCTATCAATGCATTCTGACACTCCAACAATGTGTTTTGCTTCAATTTGGCTCATTTTACAAACGTGCTTATTTCTGGAGTGAACATGCAGTTCTACTCAAGAGTAAGCAACTAAGCGAAATAAACCTATAGAACGCTTATTTGTCTTCTATCTGTGCATTCTGACACTCCAACAATGTGTTTTGCTTCAGTTTGGCTCATTTTACAAAGGTGCTTATTTCTGGAGTGAACATGCAGTTCTACTCAAGAGTAAGCAACTAAGCGAAAAAACCTATAGATCGCTTATTAGTATTCTATCTATGCATTCTGACACTCCATCAATGTGTTTTGCTTCAATTTGCCTCATTTTACAAAGGTGCTTATTTCTGGACTGAACATGCAGTTCTACTCAAGAGTAAGCAATTAAGCGAAATAAACCTATAGAACGCTTATTTGTCTTCTATCTGTGCAATCTGACACTCTAACAATGTGTTTTGCTTCAATTTGGCTCATTTTACAAAGGTGCATATTTCTGGAGTTCACATGCAGTTCTACTCATGAGTAAGCAACTAAGTGAAATAAACCTATAGATCGCTTATTTATCTTCTATCTATGCATTCTGACACTCAAACAATGTGTTCTGCTTCAATTTGGCTCATTTTACAAAGGTGCTTATTCCTGGAGTGAACATGCAGGTCTACTCAAGAGTAAGCAACTAAGCGAAATAAAGCCATAGAACGCTTATCTGCCTTCTATCTATACATTCTGACACTCCAACAATGTGTTTTGCTTCAATTTGGCTCATTTTACAAAGGTGCTTATTTCTGGAGTGAACATGCAGTTCTACTCAAGAGTAAGCAACTAAGAGAAATAAAGCCATAGAACGCTTATCTGCCTTCTATCTATGCATTCTGACACTCCAACAATGTGTTTTGCTTCAATTTGGCTCATTTTACAAAGGTGCTTATTTCTGGAGTGAACATGCAGTTCTACTCAAGAGTAAGCAACTAAGCGAAATAAACCTATAGAACGCTTATTTGTCTTCTATCTGTGCATTCTGACACTCCAACAATGTGTTTTGCTTCAATTTGGCTCATTTTACAAAGGTGCTTATTTCTGGAGTGAACATGCAGTTCTACTCAAGAGTAAGCAATTAAGCGAAATAAACCTATAGAACGCTTTTTTGTCTTCTATCTGTGCAATCTCACACTCCAACCATGTGTTTTGCTTCAATTTGGCTCATTTTACAAAGGTGCTTATTTCTGTAGTTCACATGCAGTTCTACTCATGAGTAAGCAACTAAGCGAAATAAACCTATAGATCGCTTATTTATCTTCTATCTATGCATTCTGACACTCCAACAATGTGTTTTGCTTCAATTTGGCTCATTTTACAAAGGTGCTTATTTCTGGAGTTCACATGCATATCTACTACTCAAGAGTAAGCAACGAAGCGAAATAAACCTATAGAACGCTTATTTGTCTTCTATCTATGCATTCTGACACTCCACCAATATGTTTTGCTTCAATTTGGCTCATTTTACAAACGTGCTTATTTCTGGAGTGAACATGCAGTTCTACTCAAGAGTAAGCAACTAAGCGAAATAAACCTATAGAACGCTTTTTTGTCTTCTATCTGTGCAATCTCACACTCCAACAATGTGTTCTGCTTCAATTTGGCTCATTTTACAAAGGTGCTTATTTCTGGACTGAACATGCAGTTCTACTCAAGAGTAAGCAATTGAGCGAAATAAACCTATAGAACGCTTATTTGTCTTCTATCTGTGCATTCTGACACTCCACCAATATGTTTCGCTTCAATTTGGCTCATTTTACAAAGGTGCTTATTTCTGGACTGAACATGCAGTTCTACTCAAGAGTAAGCAACTAAGCGAAATAAACCTATAGAACGCTTATTTGTCTTCTATCTGTGCATTCTGACACTCCAACAATGTGTTCTGCTTCAATTTGGCTCATTTTACAAAGGTGCTTATTTCTGGAGTGAACATGCAGTTCTACTCAAGAGTAAGCAACTAAGCGAAATAAACCTATAGAACGCTTATTTGCTTTCTATCTGTGCAATCTGACACTCCAACAATGTGTTTTGCTTCAATTTGGCTCATTTTACAAAGGTGCATATTTCTGGAGTCCACATGCAGTTCTACTCATGAGTAAGCAACTAAGTGAAATAAACCTATAGATCGCTTATTTATCTTCTATCTATGCATTCTGACACTCAAACAATGTGTTCTGCTTCAATTTGGCTCATTTTACAAAGGTGCTTATTCCTGGAGTGAACATGCAGGTCTACTCAAGAGTAAGCAACTAAGCGAAATAAAGCCATAGAACGCTTATCTGCCTTCTATCTATACATTCTGACACTCCAACAATGTGTTTTGCTTCAATTTGGCTCATTTTACAAAGGTGCTTATTTCTGGAGTGAACATGCAGTTCTACTCAAGAGTAAGCAACTAAGAGAAATAAAGCCATAGAACGCTTATCTGCCTTCTATCTATGCATTCTGACACTCCAACAATGTGTTTTGCTTCAATTTGGCTCATTTTACAAAGGTGCTTATTTCTGGAGTGAACATGCAGTTCTACTCAAGAGTAAGCAACTAAGCGAAATAAACCTATAGAACGCTTATTTGTCTTCTATCTGTGCATTCTGACACTCCAACAATGTGTTTTGCTTCAATTTGGCTCATTTTACAAAGGTGCTTATTTCTGGAGTGAACATGCAGTTCTACTCAAGAGTAAGCAACTAAGCGAAAAAAACCTATAGATCGCTTATTAGTATTCTATCTATGCATTCTGACACTCCATCAATGTGTTTTGCTTCAATTTGCCTCATTTTACAAAGGTGCTTATTTCTGGACTGAACATGCAGTTCTACTCAAGAGTAAGCAATTAAGCGAAATAAACCTATAGAACGCTTATTTGTCTTCTATCTGTGCAATCTGACACTCCAACAATGTGTTTTGCTTCAATTTGGCTCATTTTACAAAGGTGCATATTTCTGGAGTTCACATGCAGTTCTTCTCATGAGTAAGCAACTAAGTGAAATAAACCTATAGATTGCTTATTTATCTTCTATCTATGCATTCTGACACTCCAACAATGTGTTCTGCTTCAATTTGGCTCATTTTACAAAGGTGCTTATTTCTGGAGTGAACATGCAGTTCTACTCAAGAGTAAGCAATTAAGCGAAATAAACCTATAGAACGCTTATTTGTCTTCTATCTGTGCAATCTGACACTCCAACAATGTGTTTTGCTTCAATTTGGCTCATTTTACAAAGGGGCTTATTTCTGGAATTCACATGCAGTTCTACTCATGAGTAAGCAACTAAGCGAAATAAACCTATAGATCGCTTATTTATCTTCTATCTATGCATTCTGACACTCCACCAATATGTATTGCATCAATTTGGCTCATTTTAAAAACGTGCTTATTTCTGGAGTGAACATGCAGTTCTACTCATGAGTAAGCAACTAAGCGAAATAAACCTATAGATCGCTTATTTATCTTCTATCTATGCATTCTGACACTCCAACAATGTGTTTTGCTTCAATTTGGCTCATTTTACAAAGGTGCTTATTTCTGGAGTTCACATGCATATCTACTCAAGAGTAAGCAACTAAGCGAAATAAACCTATAGAACGCTTATTTGTCTTCTATCTATGCATTCTGACACTCCACCAATATGTTTTGCTTCAATTTGGCTCATTTTACAAACGTGCTTATTTCTGGAGTGAACATGCAGTTCTACTCAAGAGTAAGCAACTAAGCGAAATAAACCTATAGATCGCTTATTTATCTTCTATCTATGCATTCTGACACTCAAACAATGTGTTCTGCTTCAATTTGGCTCATTTTACAAACGTGCTTATTTCTGGAGTGAACATGCAGTTCTACTCAAGAGTAAGCAACTAAGCGAAATAAACCTATAGAACGCTTATTTGTCTTCTATCTGTGCATTCTGACACTCCAACAATGTGTTTTGCTTCAATTTGGCTCATTTTACAAAGGTGCTTATTTCTGGAGTGAACATGCAGTTCTACTCAAGAGTAAGCAACTAAGCGAAAAAACCTATAGATCGCTTATTAGTATTCTATCTATGCATTCTGACACTCCATCAATGTGTTTTGCTTCAATTTGCCTCATTTTACAAAGGTGCTTATTTCTGGACTGAACATGCAGTTCTACTCAAGAGTAAGCAATTAAGCGAAATAAACCTATAGAACGCTTATTTGTCTTCTATCTGTGCAATCTGACACTCCAACAATGTGTTTTGCTTCAATTTGGCTCATTTTACAAAGGTGCATATTTCTGGAGTTCACATGCAGTTCTACTCATGAGTAAGCAACTAAGTGAAATAAACCTATAGATCGCTTATTTATCTTCTATCTATGCATTCTGACACTCAAACAATGTGTTCTGCTTCAATTTGGCTCATTTTACAAAGGTTCTTATTCCTGGAGTGAACATGCAGGTCTACTCAAGAGTAAGCAACTAAGCGAAATAAAGCCATAGAACGCTTATCTGCCTTCTATCTATACATTCTGACACTCCAACAATGTGTTTTGCTTCAATTTGGCTCATTTTACAAAGGTGCTTATTTCTGGAGTGAACATGCAGTTCTACTCAAGAGTAAGCAACTAAGAGAAATAAAGCCATAGAACGCTTATCTGCCTTCTATCTATGCATTCTGACACTCCAACAATGTGTTTTGCTTCAATTTGGCTCATTTTACAAAGGTGCTTATTTCTGGAGTGAACATGCAGTTCTACTCAAGAGTAAGCAACTAAGCGAAAAAAACCTATAGATCGCTTATTAGTATTCTATCTATGCATTCTGACACTCCATCAATGTGTTTTGCTTCAATTTGCCTCATTTTACAAAGCTGCTTATTCCTGGAGTGAACATGCAGTTCTACTCAAGAGTAAGCAATTAAGCGAAATAAACCTATAGAACGCTTATTTGTCTTCTATCTGTGCAATCTGACACTCCAACAATGTGTTTTGCTTCAATTTGGCTCATTTTACAAAGGTGCATATTTCTGGAGTTCACATGTAGTTCTACTCATGAGTAAGCAACTAAGCGAAATAAACCTATAGATCGCTTATTTATCTTCTATCTATGCATTCTGACACTCCAACAATGTGTTTTGCTTCAATTTGGCTCATTTTACAAAGGTGCTTATTTCTGGAGTTCACATGCATATCTACTACTCAAGAGTAAGCAACGAAGCGAAATAAACCTATAGAACGCTTATTTGTCTTCTATCTATGCATTCTGACACTCCACCAATATGTTTTGCTTCAATTTGGCTCATTTTACAAACGTGCTTATTTCTGGAGTGAACATGCAGTTCTACTCAAGAGTAAGCAACTAAGCGAAATAAACCTATAGAACGCTTTTTTGTCTTCTATCTGTGCAATCTCACACTCCAACAATGTGTTCTGCTTCAATTTGGCTCATTTTACAAAGGTGCTTATTTCTGGACTGAACATGCAGTTCTACTCAAGAGTAAGCAATTGAGCGAAATAAACCTATAGAACGCTTATTTGTCTTCTATCTGTGCATTCTGACACTCCACCAATATGTTTCGCTTCAATTTGGCTCATTTTACAAAGGTGCTTATTTCTGGACTGAACATGCAGTTCTACTCAAGAGTAAGCAACTAAGCGAAATAAACCTATAGAACGCTTATTTGTCTTCTATCTGTGCATTCTGACACTCCAACAATGTGTTCTGCTTCAATTTGGCTCATTTTACAAAGGTGCTTATTTCTGGAGTGAACATGCAGTTCTACTCAAGAGTAAGCAACTAAGCGAAATAAACCTATAGAACGCTTATTTGCTTTCTATCTGTGCAATCTGACACTCCAACAATGTGTTTTGCTTCAATTTGGCTCATTTTACAAAGGTGCATATTTCTGGAGTCCACATGCAGTTCTACTCATGAGTAAGCAACTAAGTGAAATAAACCTATAGATCGCTTATTTATCTTCTATCTATGCATTCTGACACTCAAACAATGTGTTCTGCTTCAATTTGGCTCATTTTACAAAGGTGCTTATTCCTGGAGTGAACATGCAGGTCTACTCAAGAGTAAGCAACTAAGCGAAATAAAGCCATAGAACGCTTATCTGCCTTCTATCTATACATTCTGACACTCCAACAATGTGTTTTGCTTCAATTTGGCTCATTTTACAAAGGTGCTTATTTCTGGAGTGAACATGCAGTTCTACTCAAGAGTAAGCAACTAAGAGAAATAAAGCCATAGAACGCTTATCTGCCTTCTATCTATGCATTCTGACACTCCAACAATGTGTTTTGCTTCAATTTGGCTCATTTTACAAAGGTGCTTATTTCTGGAGTGAACATGCAGTTCTACTCAAGAGTAAGCAACTAAGCGAAATAAACCTATAGAACGCTTATTTGTCTTCTATCTGTGCATTCTGACACTCCAACAATGTGTTTTGCTTCAATTTGGCTCATTTTACAAAGGTGCTTATTTCTGGAGTGAACATGCAGTTCTACTCAAGAGTAAGCAACTAAGCGAAAAAAACCTATAGATCGCTTATTAGTATTCTATCTATGCATTCTGACACTCCATCAATGTGTTTTGCTTCAATTTGCCTCATTTTACAAAGGTGCTTATTTCTGGACTGAACATGCAGTTCTACTCAAGAGTAAGCAATTAAGCGAAATAAACCTATAGAACGCTTATTTGTCTTCTATCTGTGCAATCTGACACTCCAACAATGTGTTTTGCTTCAATTTGGCTCATTTTACAAAGGTGCATATTTCTGGAGTTCACATGCAGTTCTTCTCATGAGTAAGCAACTAAGTGAAATAAACCTATAGATTGCTTATTTATCTTCTATCTATGCATTCTGACACTCCAACAATGTGTTCTGCTTCAATTTGGCTCATTTTACAAAGGTGCTTATTTCTGGAGTGAACATGCAGTTCTACTCAAGAGTAAGCAATTAAGCGAAATAAACCTATAGAACGCTTATTTGTCTTCTATCTGTGCAATCTGACACTCCAACAATGTGTTTTGCTTCAATTTGGCTCATTTTACAAAGGGGCTTATTTCTGGAATTCACATGCAGTTCTACTCATGAGTAAGCAACTAAGCGAAATAAACCTATAGATCGCTTATTTATCTTCTATCTATGCATTCTGACACTCCACCAATATGTATTGCATCAATTTGGCTCATTTTAAAAACGTGCTTATTTCTGGAGTGAACATGCAGTTCTACTCATGAGTAAGCAACTAAGCGAAATAAACCTATAGATCGCTTATTTATCTTCTATCTATGCATTCTGACACTCCAACAATGTGTTTTGCTTCAATTTGGCTCATTTTACAAAGGTGCTTATTTCTGGAGTTCACATGCATATCTACTCAAGAGTAAGCAACTAAGCGAAATAAACCTATAGAACGCTTATTTGTCTTCTATCTATGCATTCTGACACTCCACCAATATGTTTTGCTTCAATTTGGCTCATTTTACAAACGTGCTTATTTCTGGAGTGAACATGCAGTTCTACTCAAGAGTAAGCAACTAAGCGAAATAAACCTATAGATCGCTTATTTATCTTCTATCTATGCATTCTGACACTCAAACAATGTGTTCTGCTTCAATTTGGCTCATTTTACAAACGTGCTTATTTCTGGAGTGAACATGCAGTTCTACTCAAGAGTAAGCAACTAAGCGAAATAAACCTATAGAACGCTTATTTGTCTTCTATCTGTGCATTCTGACACTCCAACAATGTGTTTTGCTTCAATTTGGCTCATTTTACAAAGGTGCTTATTTCTGGAGTGAACATGCAGTTCTACTCAAGAGTAAGCAACTAAGCGAAAAAACCTATAGATCGCTTATTAGTATTCTATCTATGCATTCTGACACTCCATCAATGTGTTTTGCTTCAATTTGCCTCATTTTACAAAGGTGCTTATTTCTGGACTGAACATGCAGTTCTACTCAAGAGTAAGCAATTAAGCGAAATAAACCTATAGAACGCTTATTTGTCTTCTATCTGTGCAATCTGACACTCCAACAATGTGTTTTGCTTCAATTTGGCTCATTTTACAAAGGTGCATATTTCTGGAGTTCACATGCAGTTCTACTCATGAGTAAGCAACTAAGTGAAATAAACCTATAGATCGCTTATTTATCTTCTATCTATGCATTCTGACACTCAAACAATGTGTTCTGCTTCAATTTGGCTCATTTTACAAAGGTTCTTATTCCTGGAGTGAACATGCAGGTCTACTCAAGAGTAAGCAACTAAGCGAAATAAAGCCATAGAACGCTTATCTGCCTTCTATCTATACATTCTGACACTCCAACAATGTGTTTTGCTTCAATTTGGCTCATTTTACAAAGGTGCTTATTTCTGGAGTGAACATGCAGTTCTACTCAAGAGTAAGCAACTAAGAGAAATAAAGCCATAGAACGCTTATCTGCCTTCTATCTATGCATTCTGACACTCCAACAATGTGTTTTGCTTCAATTTGGCTCATTTTACAAAGGTGCTTATTTCTGGAGTGAACATGCAGTTCTACTCAAGAGTAAGCAACTAAGCGAAAAAAACCTATAGATCGCTTATTAGTATTCTATCTATGCATTCTGACACTCCATCAATGTGTTTTGCTTCAATTTGCCTCATTTTACAAAGCTGCTTATTCCTGGAGTGAACATGCAGTTCTACTCAAGAGTAAGCAATTAAGCGAAATAAACCTATAGAACGCTTATTTGTCTTCTATCTGTGCAATCTGACACTCCAACAATGTGTTTTGCTTCAATTTGGCTCATTTTACAAAGGTGCATATTTCTGGAGTTCACATGTAGTTCTACTCATGAGTAAGCAACTAAGTGAAATAATAATAATAATAATAATAATTTATTATTTATACCCCGCCCATCTGGCCGGGTTCCCCCAGCCACTCTGGGCGGCTTCCAACAAAACAGAAATTCTAAAATACAGAGATCCATCAAACATTAAAATACAGAAATCCATCAAACATTAAAAGCTTCCCTATAGATCGCTTATTTATCTTCTATCTATGCATTCTGACACTCAAACAATGTGTTCTGCTTCAATTTGGCTCATTTTACAAAGGTGCTTATTCCTGGAGTGAACATGCAGTTCTACTCAAGAGTAAGCAAATAAGCGAAATAAAGCCATAGAACGCTTATCAGCCTTCTATCTATGCATTCTGACACTCCAACAATGTGTTTTGCTTCAATTTGGCTGATTTTACAAAGGTGCTTATTTCTGGAGTGAACATGCAGTTCTACTCAAGAGTAAGCAACTAAGAGAAATAAAGCCATAGAACGCTTATCTGCCTTCTATCTATGCATTCTGACACTCCAACAATGTGTTTTGCTTCAATTTGGCTCATTTTACAAAGGTGCTTATTTCTGGAGTGAACATGCAGTTCTACTCATGAGTAAGCAATTAAGCGAAATAAACCTATAGATCGCTTATTTATCTTCTATCAATGCATTCTGACACTCCACCAATATGTTTTGCTTCAATTTGGCTCATTTTAAAAAGGTGCTTATTTCTGGAGTGAACATGCAGTTCTACTCATGAGTAAGCAACTAAGCGAAATAAACCTATAGATCGCTTATTTATCTTCTATCTATGCATTCTGACACTCCACCAATATGTTTTGCTTCAATTTGGCTAATTTTACAAAGGTGCTTATTTCTGGAGTGAACATGCATTTCTACTCAAGAGTAAGCAACTAAGCGAAATAAACCTATAGAACGCTTATTTGCTTTCTATCTGTGCAATCTGACACTCCAACAATGTGTTTTGCTTCAATTTGGCTCATTTTACAAAGGTGCATATTTCTGGAGTCCACATGCAGTTCTACTCATGAGTAAGCAAGTAAGCGAAATAAACCTATAGAACGCTTATTTGTCTTCTATCTGTGCGATCTGACACTCCAACAATGTGTTTTGCTTCAATTTGGCTCATTTTACAAAGGTGCATATTTCTGGAGTTCACATGCAGTTCTACTCATGAGTAAGCAACTAAGTGAAATAAACCTATAGATCGCTTATTTATCTTCTATCTCTGCATTCTGACACGCCAACAATGTGTTTTGCTTCAATTTGGCTCATTTTACAAAGGTGCTTATTTCTGGAGTGAACATGCAGTTCTACTCAAGAGTAAGCAACTAAGAGAAATAAAGCCATAGAACGCTTATCTGCCTTCTATCTATGCATTCTGACACTCCAACAATGTGTTTTGCTTCAATTTGGCTCATTTTACAAAGGTGCTTATTTCTGGACTGAACATGCAGTTCTACTCAAGAGTAAGCAATTAAGCGAAATAAACCTATAGAACGCTTATTTGTCTTCTATCTGTGCAATCTGACACTCCAACAATGTGTTTTGCTTCAATTTGGCTCATTTTACAAAGGTGCTTATTTCTGGAGAGAACATGCATTTCTACTCAAGAGTAAGCAACTAAGCGAAATAAACCTATAGAACGCTTACTTGTCTTCTATCTGTGCATTCTGACACTCCAACAATGTGTTTTGCTTCAATTTGGCTCATTTTACAAACGTGCTTATTTCTGGAGTGAACATGCAGTTCTACTCAAGAGTAAGCAACTAAGCGAAATAAACCTATAGAACGCTTATTTGTCTTCTATCTGTGCATTCTGACACTCCAACAATGTGTTTTGCTTCAATTTGGCTCATTTTACAAAGGTGCTTATTTCTGGAGTGAACATGCAGTTCTACTCAAGAGTAAGCAACTAAGCGAAATAAACCTATAGAACGCTTATTTGTCTTCTATCTGTGCATTCTGACACTCCAACAATGTGTTCTGCTTCAATTTGGCTCATTTTACAAAGGTGCTTATTTCTGGAGTGAACATGCAGTTCTACTCAAGAGTAAGCAACTAAGCGAAAAAAACCTATAGATCGCTTATTAGTATTCTATCTATGCATTCTGACACTCCATCAATGTGTTTTGCTTCAATTTGCCTCATTTTACAAAGGTGCTTATTTCTGGACTGAACATGCAGTTCTACGCAAGAGTAAGCAATTAAGCGAAATAAACCTATAGAACGCTTATTTGTCTTCTATCTGTGCAATCTGACACTCCAACAATGTGTTTTGCTTCAATTTGGCTCATTTTACAAAGGTGCATATTTCTGGAGTTCACATGCAGTTCTACTCATGAGTAAGCAACTAAGTGAAATAAACCTATAGATCGCTTATTTATCTTCTATCTCTGCATTCTGACACTCAAACAATGTGTTCTGCTTCAATTTGGCTCATTTTACAAAGGTGCTTATTCCTGGAGTGAACATGCAGTTCTACTCAAGAGTAAGCAAAAAAGCGAAATAAAGCCATAGAACGCTTATCAGCCTTCTATCTATGCATTCTGACACTCCAACAATGTGTTTTGCTTCAATTTGGCTCATTTTACAAAGGTGCTTATTTCTGGAGTGAACATGCAGTTCTACTCAAGAGTAAGCAACTAAGAGAAATAAAGCCATAGAACGCTTATCTGCCTTCTATCTCTGCATTCTGACACTCCAACAATGTGTTTTGCTTCAATTTGGCTCATTTTACGAAGGTGCTTATTTCTGGAGTGAACATGCAGTTCTACTCAAGAGTAAGCAACTAAGCGAAATAAACCTATAGAACGCTTATTTGTCTTCTATCTGTGCATTCTGACACTCCAACAATGTGTTTTGCTACAATTTGGCTCATTTTACAAAGGTGCTTATTTCTGGAGTGAACATGCAGTTCTACTCAAGAGTAAGCAACTAAGCGAAAAAAACCTATAGATCGCTTATTTATCTTCTATCTATGCATTCTGACACTCCACCAATATGTTTTGCTTCAATTTGGCTCATTTTACAAAGGTGCTTATTTCTGGAGTGAACATGCAGTTCTACTCAAGAGTAAGCAATTAAGCGAAATAAACCTATAGAACGCTTTTTTGTCTTCTATCTGTGCAATCTGACACTCCAACCATGTGTTTTGCTTCAATTTGGCTCATTTTACAAAGGTGCTTATTTCTGGAATTCACATGCAGTTCTACTCATGAGTAAGCAATTAAGCGAAAAAAACCTATAGATCGCTTATTTATCTTCTATCAATGCATTCTGACACTCCAACAATGTGTTTTGCTTCAATTTGGCTCATTTTACAAACGTGCTTATTTCTGGAGTGAACATGCAGTTCTACTCAAGAGTAAGCAACTAAGCGAAATAAACCTATAGAACGCTTATTTGTCTTCTATCTGTGCATTCTGACACTCCAACAATGTGTTTTGCTTCAGTTTGGCTCATTTTACAAAGGTGCTTATTTCTGGAGTGAACATGCAGTTCTACTCAAGAGTAAGCAACTAAGCGAAAAAACCTATAGATCGCTTATTAGTATTCTATCTATGCATTCTGACACTCCATCAATGTGTTTTGCTTCAATTTGCCTCATTTTACAAAGGTGCTTATTTCTGGACTGAACATGCAGTTCTACTCAAGAGTAACCAATTAAGCGAAATAAACCTATAGAACGCTTATTTGTCTTCGATCTGTGCAATCTGACACTCCAACAATGTGTTTTGCTTCAATTTGGCTCATTTTACAAAGGTGCATATTTCTGGAGTTCACATGCAGTTCTACTCATGAGTAAGCAACTAAGTGAAATAAACCTATAGATCGCTTATTTATCTTCTATCTCTGCATTCTGACACTCAAACAATGTGTTCTGCTTCAATTTGGCTCATTTTACAAAGGTGCTTATTCCTGGAGTGAACATGCAGTTCTACTCAAGAGTAAGCAAAAAAGCGAAATAAAGCCATAGAACGCTTATCAGCCTTCTATCTATGCATTCTGACACTCCAACAATGTGTTTTGCTTCAATTTGGCTCATTTTACAAAGGTGCTTATTTCTGGAGTGAACATGCAGTTCTACTCAAGAGTAAGCAACTAAGAGAAATAAAGCCATAGAACGCTTATCTGCCTTCTATCTATGCATTCTGACACTCCAACAATGTGTTTTGCTTCAATTTGGCTCATTTTACGAAGGTGCTTATTTCTGGAGTGAACATGCAGTTCTACTCAAGAGTAAGCAACTAAGCGAAATAAACCTATAGAACGCTTATTTGTCTTCTATCTGTGCATTCTGACACTCCAACAATGTGTTTTGCTACAATTTGGCTCATTTTACAAAGGTGCTTATTTCTGGAGTGAACATGCAGTTCTACTCAAGAGTAAGCAACTAAGCGAAAAAAACCTATAGATCGCTTATTAGTATTCTATCTATGCATTCTGACACTCCATCAATGTGTTTTGCTTCAATTTGGCTCATTTTACAAAGGTGCTTATTTCTGGAGTGAACATGCAGTTCTACTCAAGAGTAAGCAATTAAGCGAAATAAACCTATAGAACGCTTTTTTGTCTTCTATCTGTGCAATCTGACACTCCAACCATGTGTTTTGCTTCAATTTGGCTCATTTTACAAAGGTGCTTATTTCTGGAGTGAACATGCAGTTCTACTCATGAGTAAGCAATTAAGCGAAATAAACCTATAGATCGCTTATTTATCTTCTATCAATGCATTCTGACACTCCAACAATGTGTTTTGCTTCAATTTGGCTCATTTTACAAACGTGCTTATTTCTGGAGTGAACATGCAGTTCTACTCAAGAGTAAGCAACTAAGCGAAATAAACCTATAGAACGCTTATTTGTCTTCTATCTGTGCATTCTGACACTCCAACAATGTGTTTTGCTTCAGTTTGGCTCATTTTACAAAGGTGCTTATTTCTGGAGTGAACATGCAGTTCTACTCAAGAGTAAGCAACTAAGCGAAAAAACCTATAGATCGCTTATTAGTATTCTATCTATGCATTCTGACACTCCATCAATGTGTTTTGCTTCAATTTGCCTCATTTTACAAAGGTGCTTATTTCTGGACTGAACATGCAGTTCTACTCAAGAGTAACCAATTAAGCGAAATAAACCTATAGAACGCTTATTTGTCTTCGATCTGTGCAATCTGACACTCCAACAATGTGTTTTGCTTCAATTTGGCTCATTTTACAAAGGTGCATATTTCTGGAGTTCACATGCAGTTCTACTCATGAGTAAGCAACTAAGTGAAATAAACCTATAGATCGCTTATTTATCTTCTATCTATGCATTCTGACACTCAAACAATGTGTTCTGCTTCAATTTGGCTCATTTTACAAAGGTGCTTATTCCTGGAGTGAACATGCAGGTCTACTCAAGAGTAAGCAACTAAGCGAAATAAAGCCATAGAACGCTTATCTGCCTTCTATCTATACATTCTGACACTCCAACAATGTGTTTTGCTTCAATTTGGCTCATTTTACAAAGGTGCTTATTTCTGGAGTGAACATGCAGTTCTACTCAAGAGTAAGCAACTAAGAGAAATAAAGCCATAGAACGCTTATCTGCCTTCTATCTATGCATTCTGACACTCCAACAATGTGTTTTGCTTCAATTTGGCTCATTTTACAAAGGTGCTTATTTCTGGAGTGAACATGCAGTTCTACTCAAGAGTAAGCAACTAAGCGAAATAAACCTATAGAACGCTTATTTGTCTTCTATCTGTGCATTCTGACACTCCAACAATGTGTTTTGCTTCAATTTGGCTCATTTTACAAAGGTGCTTATTTCTGGAGTGAACATGCAGTTCTACTCAAGAGTAAGCAACTAAGCGAAAAAAACCTATAGATCGCTTATTAGTATTCTATCTATGCATTCTGACACTCCATCAATGTGTTTTGCTTCAATTTGCCTCATTTTACAAAGGTGCTTATTTCTGGACTGAACATGCAGTTCTACTCAAGAGTAAGCAATTAAGCGAAATAAACCTATAGAACGCTTATTTGTCTTCTATCTGTGCAATCTGACACTCCAACAATGTGTTTTGCTTCAATTTGGCTCATTTTACAAAGGTGCATATTTCTGGAGTTCACATGCAGTTCTTCTCATGAGTAAGCAACTAAGTGAAATAAACCTATAGATTGCTTATTTATCTTCTATCTATGCATTCTGACACTCCAACAATGTGTTCTGCTTCAATTTGGCTCATTTTACAAAGGTGCTTATTTCTGGAGTGAACATGCAGTTCTACTCAAGAGTAAGCAATTAAGCGAAATAAACCTATAGAACGCTTATTTGTCTTCTATCTGTGCAATCTGACACTCCAACAATGTGTTTTGCTTCAATTTGGCTCATTTTACAAAGGGGCTTATTTCTGGAATTCACATGCAGTTCTACTCATGAGTAAGCAACTAAGCGAAATAAACCTATAGATCGCTTATTTATCTTCTATCTATGCATTCTGACACTCCACCAATATGTATTGCTTCAATTTGGCTCATTTTAAAAACGTGCTTATTTCTGGAGTGAACATGCAGTTCTACTCATGAGTAAGCAACTAAGCGAAATAAACCTATAGATCGCTTATTTATCTTCTATCTATGCATTCTGACACTCCAACAATGTGTTTTGCTTCAATTTGGCTCATTTTACAAAGGTGCTTATTTCTGGAGTTCACATGCATATCTACTCAAGAGTAAGCAACTAAGCGAAATAAACCTATAGAACGCTTATTTGTCTTCTATCTATGCATTCTGACACTCCACCAATATGTTTTGCTTCAATTTGGCTCATTTTACAAACGTGCTTATTTCTGGAGTGAACATGCAGTTCTACTCAAGAGTAAGCAACTAAGCAAAATAAACCTATAGAACGCTTATTTGTCTTCTGTCTATGCATTCTGACACTCCAACAATGTGTTTTGTTTCAATTTGACTCATTTTACAACGGTGCTTATTTCTGGAGTGAACATGCAGTTCTACTCAATAGTAAGCAACTAAGCGAAATAAACCTATAGAACGCTTATTTGTCTTCTATCTGTGCAATCTGACACTCCAACAATGTTTTTTGCTTCAATTTGGCTCATTTTACAAAGGTGCTTATTTCTGGAGTGAACATGCAGTTCTACTCAAGAGTAAGCAACTAAGCGAAAAAAACCTATAGATCGCTTATTAGTATTCTATCTATGCATTCTGACACTCCATCAATGTGTTTTGCTTCAATTTGGCTCATTTTACAAAGGTGCTTATTTCTGGAGTGAACATGCAGTTCTACTCAAGAGTAAGCAACTAAGCGAAATAAACCTATAGAACGCTTACTTGTCTTCTATCTATGCATTCTGACACTCCAACAATGTGTTCTGCTTCAATTTGGCTCATTTTACAAAGGTGCTTATTTCTGGAGTGAACATGCCCTTCTACTCAAGAGTAAGCAATTAAGCGAAATAAACCTATAGAACGCTTATTTGTCTTCTATCTGTGCAATCTGACACTCCAACAATGTGTTTTGCTTCAATTTGGCTCATTTTACAAAGGGGCTTATTTCTGGAATTCACATGCAGTTCTACTCATGAGTAAGCAACTAAGCGAAATAAACCTATAGATCGCTTATTTATCTTCTATCTATGCATTCTGACACTCCACCAATATGTTTTGCTTCAATTTGGCTCATTTTAAAAACGTGCTTATTTCTGGAGTGCAGATGCATTTCTACTCATGAGTAAGCAACTAAGCGAAATAAACCTATAGATCGCTTATTTATCTTCTATCTATGCATTCTGACACTCCACCAATATGTTTTGCTTCAATTTGGCTCATTTTACAAAGGTGCTTATTTCTGGAGTGAACATGCATTTCTACTCAAGAGTAAGCAACTAAGCGAAATAAACCTATAGAACGCTTATTTGTCTTCTATCTGTGCAATCTGACACTCCAACCATGTGTTTTGCTTCAATTTGGCTCATTTTACAAAGGTGCTTATTTCTGGAGTTCACATGCAGTTCTACTCAAGAGTAAGCAACTAAGAGAAATAAAGCCATAGAACGCTTATCTGCCTTCTATCTATGCATTCTGACACTCCAACAATGTGTTTTGCTTCAATTTGGCTCATTTTACAAAGGTGCTTATTTCTGGAGTGAACATGCAGTTCTACTCAAGAGTAAGCAACTAAGCGAAATAAACCTATAGAACGCTTATTTGTCTTCTATCTGTGCATTCTGACACTCCAACAATGTGTTTTGCTTCAATTTGGCTCATTTTACAAAGGTGCTTATTTCTGGAGTGAACATGCAGTTCTACTCAAGAGTAAGCAACTAAGCGAAAAAAACCTATAGATCGCTTATTAGTATTCTATCTATGCATTCTGACACTCCATCAATGTGTTTTGCTTCAATTTGCCTCATTTTACAAAGGTGCTTATTTCTGGACTGAACATGCAGTTCTACTCAAGAGTAAGCAATTAAGCGAAATAAACCTATAGAACGCTTATTTGTCTTCTATCTGTGCAATCTGACACTCCAACAATGTGTTTTGCTTCAATTTGGCTCATTTTACAAAGGTGCATATTTCTGGAGTTCACATGCAGTTCTTCTCATGAGTAAGCAACTAAGTGAAATAAACCTATAGATTGCTTATTTATCTTCTATCTATGCATTCTGACACTCCAACAATGTGTTCTGCTTCAATTTGGCTCATTTTACAAAGGTGCTTATTTCTGGAGTGAACATGCAGTTCTACTCAAGAGTAAGCAATTAAGCGAAATAAACCTATAGAACGCTTATTTGTCTTCTATCTGTGCAATCTGACACTCCAACAATGTGTTTTGCTTCAATTTGGCTCATTTTACAAAGGGGCTTATTTCTGGAATTCACATGCAGTTCTACTCATGAGTAAGCAACTAAGCGAAATAAACCTATAGATCGCTTATTTATCTTCTATCTATGCATTCTGACACTCCACCAATATGTATTGCTTCAATTTGGCTCATTTTAAAAACGTGCTTATTTCTGGAGTGAACATGCAGTTCTACTCATGAGTAAGCAACTAAGCGAAATAAACCTATAGATCGCTTATTTATCTTCTATCTATGCATTCTGACACTCCAACAATGTGTTTTGCTTCAATTTGGCTCATTTTACAAAGGTGCTTATTTCTGGAGTTCACATGCATATCTACTCAAGAGTAAGCAACTAAGCGAAATAAACCTATAGAACGCTTATTTGTCTTCTATCTATGCATTCTGACACTCCACCAATATGTTTTGCTTCAATTTGGCTCATTTTACAAACGTGCTTATTTCTGGAGTGAACATGCAGTTCTACTCAAGAGTAAGCAACTAAGCGAAATAAACCTATAGAACGCTTATTTGTCTTCTGTCTATGCATTCTGACACTCCAACAATGTGTTTTGTTTCAATTTGACTCATTTTACAACGGTGCTTATTTCTGGAGTGAACATGCAGTTCTACTCAATAGTAAGCAACTAAGCGAAATAAACCTATAGAACGCTTATTTGTCTTCTATCTGTGCAATCTGACACTCCAACAATGTTTTTTGCTTCAATTTGGCTCATTTTACAAAGGTGCTTATTTCTGGAGTGAACATGCAGTTCTACTCAAGAGTAAGCAACTAAGCGAAAAAAACCTATAGATCGCTTATTAGTATTCTATCTATGCATTCTGACACTCCATCAATGTGTTTTGCTTCAATTTGGCTCATTTTACAAAGGTGCTTATTTCTGGAGTGAACATGCAGTTCTACTCAAGAGTAAGCAACTAAGCGAAATAAACCTATAGAACGCTTACTTGTCTTCTATCTATGCATTCTGACACTCCAACAATGTGTTCTGCTTCAATTTGGCTCATTTTACAAAGGTGCTTATTTCTGGAGTGAACATGCCCTTCTACTCAAGAGTAAGCAATTAAGCGAAATAAACCTATAGAACGCTTATTTGTCTTCTATCTGTGCAATCTGACACTCCAACAATGTGTTTTGCTTCAATTTGGCTCATTTTACAAAGGGGCTTATTTCTGGAATTCACATGCAGTTCTACTCATGAGTAAGCAACTAAGCGAAATAAACCTATAGATCGCTTATTTATCTTCTATCTATGCATTCTGACACTCCACCAATATGTTTTGCTTCAATTTGGCTCATTTTAAAAACGTGCTTATTTCTGGAGTGCAGATGCATTTCTACTCATGAGTAAGCAACTAAGCGAAATAAACCTATAGATCGCTTATTTATCTTCTATCTATGCATTCTGACACTCCACCAATATGTTTTGCTTCAATTTGGCTCATTTTACAAAGGTGCTTATTTCTGGAGTGAACATGCATTTCTACTCAAGAGTAAGCAACTAAGCGAAATAAACCTATAGAACGCTTATTTGTCTTCTATCTGTGCAATCTGACACTCCAACCATGTGTTTTGCTTCAATTTGGCTCATTTTACAAAGGTGCTTATTTCTGGAGTTCACATGCAGTTCTACTCATGAGTAAGCAACTAAGCGAAGTAAACCTATAGATCGCTTATTTATCTTCTATCTATGCATTCTGACACTCCAACAATGTGTTTTGCTTCAATTTGGCTCATTTTACAAAGGTGCTTATTTCTGGACTGAACATGCAGTTCTACTCAAGAGTAAGCAATTAAGCGAAATAAACCTATAGAACGCTTATTTGTCTTCTATCTGTGCATTCTGACACTCCACCAATATGTTTCGCTTCAATTTGGCTCATTTTACAAAGGTGCTTATTTCTGGAGTGAACATGCAGTTCTACTCAAGAGTAAGCAACTAAGCGAAATAAACCTATAGAACGCTTACTTGTCTTCTATCTGTGCATTGTGACACTCCAACAATGTGTTCTGCTTCAATTTGGCTCATTTTACAAAGGTGCTTATTTCTGGAGTGAACATTCAGTTCTACTCAAGAGTAAGCAATTAAGCGAAATAAACCTATAGAACGCTTTTTTGTCTTCTATTTGTGCAATCTGACACTCCAACCATGTATTTTGCTTCAATTTGGCTCATGTTACAAAGGTGCTTATTTCTGTAGTTCACATGCAGTTATACTCATGAGTAAGCAACTAAGCGAAATAAACCTATAGATCGCTTATTTATCTTCTATCTATGCATTCTGACACTCCAACAATGTGTTTTGCTTCAATTTGGCTCATTTTACAAAGGTGCTTATTTCTGGAGTTCACATGCATATCTACTCAAGAGTAAGCAACTAAGTGAAATAAACCTATAGAACGCTTATTTGTCTTCTATCTATGCATTCTGACACTCCACCAATATGTTTTGCTTCAATTTGGCTCATTTTACAAACGTGCTTATTTCTGGAGTGAACATGCAGTTCTACTCAAGAGTAAGCAACTAAGCAAAATAAACCTATAGAACGCTTATTTGTCTTCTGTCTATGCATTCTGACACTCCAACAATGTGTTTTGTTTCAATTTGACTCATTTTACAACGGTGCTTATTTCTGGAGTGAACATGCAGTTCTACTCAATAGTAAGCAACTAAGCGAAATAAACCTATAGAACGCTTATTTGTCTTCTATCTGTGCAATCTGACACTCCAACAATGTTTTTTGCTTCAATTTGGCTCATTTTACAAAGGTGCTTATTTCTGGAGTGAACATGCAGTTCTACTCAAGAGTAAGCAACTAAGCGAAAAAAACCTATAGATCGCTTATTAGTATTCTATCTATGCATTCTGACACTCCATCAATGTGTTTTGCTTCAATTTGGCTCATTTTACAAAGGTGCTTATTTCTGGAGTGAACATGCAGTTCTACTCAAGAGTAAGCAACTAAGCGAAATAAACCTATAGAACGCTTACTTGTCTTCTATCTATGCATTCTGACACTCCAACAATGTGTTCTGCTTCAATTTGGCTCATTTTACAAAGGTGCTTATTTCTGGAGTGAACATGCCCTTCTACTCAAGAGTAAGCAATTAAGCGAAATAAACCTATAGAACGCTTATTTGTCTTCTATCTGTGCAATCTGACACTCCAACAATGTGTTTTGCTTCAATTTGGCTCATTTTACAAAGGGGCTTATTTCTGGAATTCACATGCAGTTCTACTCATGAGTAAGCAACTAAGCGAAATAAACCTATAGATCGCTTATTTATCTTCTATCTATGCATTCTGACACTCCACCAATATGTTTTGCTTCAATTTGGCTCATTTTAAAAACGTGCTTATTTCTGGAGTGCAGATGCATTTCTACTCATGAGTAAGCAACTAAGCGAAATAAACCTATAGATCGCTTATTTATCTTCTATCTATGCATTCTGACACTCCACCAATATGTTTTGCTTCAATTTGGCTCATTTTACAAAGGTGCTTATTTCTGGAGTGAACATGCATTTCTACTCAAGAGTAAGCAACTAAGCGAAATAAACCTATAGAACGCTTATTTGTCTTCTATCTGTGCAATCTGACACTCCAACCATGTGTTTTGCTTCAATTTGGCTCATTTTACAAAGGTGCTTATTTCTGGAGTTCACATGCAGTTCTACTCAAGAGTAAGCAACTAAGAGAAATAAAGCCATAGAACGCTTATCTGCCTTCTATCTATGCATTCTGACACTCCAACAATGTGTTTTGCTTCAATTTGGCTCATTTTACAAAGGTGCTTATTTCTGGAGTGAACATGCAGTTCTACTCAAGAGTAAGCAACTAAGCGAAATAAACCTATAGAACGCTTATTTGTCTTCTATCTGTGCATTCTGACACTCCAACAATGTGTTTTGCTTCAATTTGGCTCATTTTACAAAGGTGCTTATTTCTGGAGTGAACATGCAGTTCTACTCAAGAGTAAGCAACTAAGCGAAAAAAACCTATAGATCGCTTATTAGTATTCTATCTATGCATTCTGACACTCCATCAATGTGTTTTGCTTCAATTTGCCTCATTTTACAAAGGTGCTTATTTCTGGACTGAACATGCAGTTCTACTCAAGAGTAAGCAATTAAGCGAAATAAACCTATAGAACGCTTATTTGTCTTCTATCTGTGCAATCTGACACTCCAACAATGTGTTTTGCTTCAATTTGGCTCATTTTACAAAGGTGCATATTTCTGGAGTTCACATGCAGTTCTTCTCATGAGTAAGCAACTAAGTGAAATAAACCTATAGATTGCTTATTTATCTTCTATCTATGCATTCTGACACTTCCACAATGTGTTCTGCTTCAATTTGGCTCATTTTACAAAGGTGCTTATTTCTGGAGTGAACATGCAGTTCTACTCAAGAGTAAGCAATTAAGCGAAATAAACCTATAGAACGCTTATTTGTCTTCTATCTGTGCAATCTGACACTCCAACAATGTGTTTTGCTTCAATTTGGCTCATTTTACAAAGGGGCTTATTTCTGGAATTCACATGCAGTTCTACTCATGAGTAAGCAACTAAGCGAAATAAACCTATAGATCGCTTATTTATCTTCTATCTATGCATTCTGACACTCCACCAATATGTATTGCTTCAATTTGGCTCATTTTAAAAACGTGCTTATTTCTGGAGTGAACATGCAGTTCTACTCATGAGTAAGCAACTAAGCGAAATAAACCTATAGATCGCTTATTTATCTTCTATCTATGCATTCTGACACTCCAACAATGTGTTTTGCTTCAATTTGGCTCATTTTACAAAGGTGCTTATTTCTGGAGTTCACATGCATATCTACTCAAGAGTAAGCAACTAAGCGAAATAAACCTATAGAACGCTTATTTGTCTTCTATCTATGCATTCTGACACTCCACCAATATGTTTTGCTTCAATTTGGCTCATTTTACAAACGTGCTTATTTCTGGAGTGAACATGCAGTTCTACTCAAGAGTAAGCAACTAAGCGAAATAAACCTATAGAACGCTTATTTGTCTTCTGTCTATGCATTCTGACACTCCAACAATGTGTTTTGTTTCAATTTGACTCATTTTACAACGGTGCTTATTTCTGGAGTGAACATGCAGTTCTACTCAATAGTAAGCAACTAAGCGAAATAAACCTATAGAACGCTTATTTGTCTTCTATCTGTGCAATCTGACACTCCAACAATGTTTTTTGCTTCAATTTGGCTCATTTTACAAAGGTGCTTATTTCTGGAGTGAACATGCAGTTCTACTCAAGAGTAAGCAACTAAGCGAAAAAAACCTATAGATCGCTTATTAGTATTCTATCTATGCTTTCTGACACTCCATCAATGTGTTTTGCTTCAATTTGGCTCATTTTACAAAGGTGCTTATTTCTGGAGTGAACATGCAGTTCTACTCAAGAGTAAGCAACTAAGCGAAATAAACCTATAGAACGCTTACTTGTCTTCTATCTATGCATTCTGACACTCCAACAATGTGTTCTGCTTCAATTTGGCTCATTTTACAAAGGTGCTTATTTCTGGAGTGAACATGCCCTTCTACTCAAGAGTAAGCAATTAAGCGAAATAAACCTATAGAACGCTTATTTGTCTTCTATCTGTGCAATCTGACACTCCAACAATGTGTTTTGCTTCAATTTGGCTCATTTTACAAAGGGGCTTATTTCTGGAATTCACATGCAGTTCTACTCATGAGTAAGCAACTAAGCGAAATAAACCTATAGATCGCTTATTTATCTTCTATCTATGCATTCTGACACTCCACCAATATGTTTTGCTTCAATTTGGCTCATTTTAAAAACGTGCTTATTTCTGGAGTGCAGATGCATTTCTACTCATGAGTAAGCAACTAAGCGAAATAAACCTATAGATCGCTTATTTATCTTCTATCTATGCATTCTGACACTCCACCAATATGTTTTGCTTCAATTTGGCTCATTTTACAAAGGTGCTTATTTCTGGAGTGAACATGCATTTCTACTCAAGAGTAAGCAACTAAGCGAAATAAACCTATAGAACGCTTAATTGTCTTCTATCTGTGCAATCTGACACTCCAACCATGTGTTTTGCTTCAATTTGGCTCATTTTACAAAGGTGCTTATTTCTGGAGTTCACATGCAGTTCTACTCATGAGTAAGCAACTAAGCGAAGTAAACCTATAGATCGCTTATTTATCTTCTATCCATGCATTCTGACACTCCAACAATGTGTTTTGCTTCAATTTGGCTCATTTTACAAAGGTGCTTATTTCTGGACTGAACATGCAGTTCTACTCAAGAGTAAGCAATTAAGCGAAATAAACCTATAGAACGCTTATTTGTCTTCTATCTGTGCATTCTGACACTCCACCAATATGTTTCGCTTCAATTTGGCTCATTTTACAAAGGTGCTTATTTCTGGAGTGAACATGCAGTTCTACTCAAGAGTAAGCAACTAAGCGAAATAAACCTATAGAACGCTTACTTGTCTTCTATCTGTGCATTGTGACACTCCAACAATGTGTTCTGCTTCAATTTGGCTCATTTTACAAAGGTGCTTATTTCTGGAGTGAACATTCAGTTCTACTCAAGAGTAAGCAATTAAGCGAAATAAACCTATAGAACGCTTTTTTGTCTTCTATTTGTGCAATCTGACACTCCAACCATGTATTTTGCTTCAATTTGGCTCATGTTACAAAGGTGCTTATTTCTGTAGTTCACATGCAGTTCTACTCATGAGTAAGCAACTAAGCGAAATAAACCTATAGATCGCTTATTTATCTTCTATCTATGCATTCTGACACTCCAACAATGTGTTTTGCTTCAATTTGGCTCATTTTACAAAGGTGCTTATTTCTGGAGTTCACATGCATATCTACTCAAGAGTAAGCAACTAAGTGAAATAAACCTATAGAACGCTTATTTGTCTTCTATCTATGCATTCTGACACTCCACCAATATGTTTTGCTTCAATTTGGCTCATTTTACAAACGTGCTTATTTCTGGAGTGAACATGCAGTTCTACTCAAGAGTAAGCAACTAAGCGAAATAAACCTATAGATCGCTTATTTATCTTCTATCTATGCATTCTGACACTCCAACAATGTGTTCTGCTTCAATTTGGCTCATTTTACAAAGGTGCTTATTTCTGGAGTGAACATGCAGTTCTACTCAAGAGTAAGCAACTAAGCGAAATAAACCTATAGAACGCTTACTTGTCTTCTATCTGTGCATTCTGACACTCCAACAATGTGTTCTGCTTCAATTTGGCTCATTTTACAAAGGTGCTTATTTCTGGAGTGAACATGCAGTTCTACTCAAGAGTAAGCAATTAAGCGAAATAAACCTATAGAACGCTTATTTGTCTTCTATCTGTGCATTCTGACACTCCACCAATATGTTTCACTTCAATTTGGCTCATTTTACAAAGGTGCTTATTTCTGGAGTGAACATGCAGTTCTACTCAAGAGTAAGCAACTAAGCGAAATAAACCTATAGAACGCTTACTTGTCTTCTATCTGTGCATTCTGACACTCCAACAATGTGTTCTGCTTCAATTTGGCTCATTTTACAAAGGTGCTTATTTCTGGAGTGAACATGCAGCTCTACTCAAGAGTAAGCAATTAAGCGAAATAAACCTATAGAACGCTTATTTGTCTTCTATCTGTGCAATCTGACACTCCAACAATGTGTTTTGCTTCAATTTGGCTCATTTTACAAAGGTGCTTATTTCTGGAGTGAACATGCAGTTCTACTCAAGAGTAAGCAACTAAGCGAAATAAACCTATAGAACGCTTACTTGTCTTCTATCTATGCATTCTGACACTCCAACAATGTGTTCTGCTTCAATTTGGCTCATTTTACAAAGGTGCTTATTTCTGGAGTGAACATGCAGTTCTACTCAAGAGTAAGCAATTAAGCGAAAGAAACCTATAGAACGCTTATTTGTCTTCTATCTGTGCAATCTGACACTCCAACAATGTGTTTTGCTTCAATTTGGCTCATTTTACAAAGGTGCTTATTTCTGGAATTCACATGCAGTTCTACTCATGAGTAAGCAACTAAGCGAAATAAACCTATAGATCGCTTATTTATCCTCTATCTATGCATTCTGACACTCCACCAATATGTTTTCCTTCAATTTGGCTCATTTTAAAAACGTGCTTATTTCTGGAGTGCAGATGCATTTCTACTCATGAGTAAGCAACTAAGCGAAATAAACCTATAGATCGCTTATTTATCTTCTATCTATGCATTCTGACACTCCACCAATATGTTTTGCTTTAATTTGGCTCATTTTACAAAGGTGCTTTTTTCTGGAGTGAACATGCATTTCTACTCAAGAGTAAGCAACTAAGCGAAATAAACCTATAGAACGCTTATTTGTCTTCTATCTGTGCAATCTGACACTCCAACCATGTGTTTTGCTTCAATTTGGCTCATTTTACAAAGGTGCTTATTTCTGGAGTTCACATGCAGTTCTACTCATGAGGAAGCAACTAAGCGAAATAAACCTATAGATCGCTTATTTATCTTCTATCTATGCATTCTGACACTCCAACAATGTGTTTTGCTTCAATTTGGCTCATTTTACAAAGGTGCTTATTTCTGGAGTTCACATGCATATCTACTACTCAAGAGTAAGCAACTAAGCGAAATAAACCTATAGAACGCTTACTTGTCTTCTATCTGTGCATTCTGACACTCCAACAATGTGTTCTGCTTCAATTTGGCTCATTTTACAAAGGTGCTTATTTCTGGAGTGAACATGCAGTTCTACTCAAGAGTAAGCAATTAAGCGAAAGAAACCTATAGAACGCTTATTTGTCTTCTATCTGTGCAATCTGACACTCCAACAATGTGTTTTGCTTCAATTTGGCTCATTTTACAAAGGTGCATATTTCTGGAGTCCACATGCAGTTCTACTCATGAGTAAGCAACTAAGTGAAATAAACCTATAGATCGCTTATTTATCTTCTATCTATGCATTCTGACACTCCAACAATGTGTTCTGCTTCAATTTGGCTCATTTTACAAAGGTGCTTATTCCTGGAGTGAACATGCAGTTCTACTCAAGAGTAAGCAATTAAGCGAAATAAACCTATAGAACGCTTTTTTGTCTTCTATCTGTGCAATCTCACACTCCAACCATGTGTTTTGCTTCAATTTGGCTCATTTTACAAAGGTGCTTATTTCTGGAGTGAACATGCATATCTACTCAAGAGTAAGCAACTAAGCGAAATAAACCTATAGAACGCTTATTTGTCTTCTATCTATGCATTCTGACACTCCACCAATATGTTTTGCTTCAATTTGGCTCATTTTACAAACGTGCTTATTTCTGGAGTGAACATGCAGTTCTACTCAAGAGTAAGCAACTAAGCGAAATAAACCTATAGATCGCTTATTTATCTTCTATCTATGCATTCTGACACTCCAACAATGTGTTCTGCTTCAATTTGGCTCATTTTACAAAGGTGCTTATTTCTGGACTGAACATGCAGTTCTACTCAAGAGTAAGCAACTAAGCGAAATAAACCTATAGAACGCTTACTTGTCTTCTATCTGTGCAATCTGACACTCCAACCATGTGTTTTGCTTCAATTTGGCTCATTTTACAAAGGTGCTTATTTCTGGAATTCACATGCAGTTCTACTCATGAGTAAGCAATTAAGCGAAATAAACCTATAGATCGCTTATTTATCTTCTATCAATGCATTCTGACACTCCACCAATATGTTTTGCTTCAATTTGGCTCATTTTACAAAGGTGCTTATTTCTGGAGTGAACATGCAGTTCTACTCATGAGTAAGCAACTAAGCGAAATAAACCTATAGATCGCTTATTTATCTTCTATCTATGCATTCTGACACTCCACCAATATGTTTTGCTTCAATTTGGCTAATTTTACAAAGGTGCTTATTTCTGGAGTGAACATGCATTTCTACTCAAGAGTAAGCAACTAAGCGAAATAAACCAATAGAACGCTTATTTGCTTTCTATCTGTGCAATCTGACACTCCAACAATGTGTTTTGCTTCAATTTGGCTCATTTTACAAAGGTGCATATTTCTGGAGTCCACATGCAGTTCTACTCATGAGTAAGCAACTAAGTGAAATAAACCTATAGATCGCTTATTTATCTTCTATCTATGCATTCTGACACTCCAACAATGTGTTCTGCTTCAATTTGGCTCATTTTACAAAGGTGCTTATTCCTGGAGTGAACATGCAGTTCTACTCAAGAGTAAGCAATTAAGCGAAATAAACCTATAGAACGCTTTTTTGTCTTCTATCTGTGCAATCTCACACTCCAACCATGTGTTTTGCTTCAATTTGGCTCATTTTACAAAGGTGCTTATTTCTGTAGTTCACATGCAGTTCTACTCATGAGTAAGCAACTAAGCGAAATAAACCTATAGATCGCTTATTTGTCTTCTATCTATGCATTCTGACACTCCACCAATATGTTTTGCTTCAATTTGGCTCATTTTACAAACGTGCTTATTTCTGGAGTGAACATGCAGTTCTACTCAAGAGTAAGCAACTAAGCGAAATAAACCTATAGATCGCTTATTTATCTTCTATCTATGCATTCTGACACTCCAACAATGTGTTCTGCTTCAATTTGGCTCATTTTACAAAGGTGCTTATTTCTGGACTGAACATGCAGTTCTACTCAAGAGTAAGCAATTAAGCGAAATAAACCTATAGAACGCTTATTTGTCTTCTATCTGTGCAATCTGACACTCCAACAATGCGTTTTGCTTCAATTTGGCTCATTTTACAAAGGTGCTTATTTCTGGAGTGAACATTCAGTTCTACTCAAGAGTAAGCAATTAAGCGAAATAAACCTATAGAACGCTTTTTTGTCTTCTATCTGTGCAATCTGACACTCCAACCATGTGTTTTGCTTCAATTTGGCTCATGTTACAAAGGTGCTTATTTCTGTAGTTCACATGCATATCTACTCAAGAGTAAGCAACTAAGCGAAATAAACCTATAGAACGCTTATTTGTCTTCTATCTATGCATTCTGACACTCCACCAATATGTTTTGCTTCAATTTGGCTCATTTTACAAACGTGCTCATTTCTGGAGTGAACATGCATATCTACTCAAGAGTAAGCAACTAAGCGAAATAAACCTATAGAACGCTTATTTGCTTTCTATCTGTGCAATCTGACACTCCAACAATGTGTTTTGCTTCAATTTGGCTCATTTTACAAAGGTGCATATTTCTGGAGTCCACATGCAGTTCTACTCATGAGTAAGCAACTAAGTGAAATAAACCTATAGATCGCTTATTTATCTTCTATCTATGCATTCTGACACTCCAACAATGTGTTCTGCTTCAATTTGGCTCATTTTACAAAGGTGCTTATTTCTGGAGTGAACATGCAGTTCTACTCAAGAGTAAGCAATTAAGCGAAATAAACCTATAGAACGCTTTTTTGTCTTCTATCTGTGCAATCTCACACTCCAACCATGTGTTTTGCTTCAATTTGGCTCATTTTACAAAGGTGCTTATTTCTGTAGTTCACATGCAGTTCTACTCATGAGTAAGCAACTAAGCGAAATAAACCTATAGATCGCTTATTTATCTTCTATCTATGCATTCTGACACTCCAACAATGTGTTTTGCTTCAATTTGGCTCATTTTACAAAGGTGCTTATTTCTGGAGTTCACATGCATATCTACTACTCAAGAGTAAGCAACTAAGCGAAATGAACCTATAGAACGCTTATTTGTCTTCTATCTATGCATTCTGACACTCCACCAATATGTTTTGCTTCAATTTGGCTCATTTTACAAACGTGCTTATTTCTGGAGTGAACATGCAGTTCTACTCAAGAGTAAGCAACTAAGCGAAATAAACCTATAGAACGCTTTTTTGTCTTCTATCTGTGCAATCTCACACTCCAACAATGTGTTCTGCTTCAATTTGGCTCATTTTACAAAGGTGCTTATTTCTGGACTGAACATGCAGTTCTACTCAAGAGTAAGCAATTGAGCGAAATAAACCTATAGAACGCTTTTTTGTCTTCTATCTGTGCATTCTGACACTCCACCAATATGTTTCGCTTCAATTTGGCTCATTTTACAAAGGTGCTTATTTCTGGAGTGAACATGCAGTTCTACTCAAGAGTAAGCAACTAAGCGAAATAAACCTATAGAACGCTTACTTGTCTTCTATCTGTGCATTCTGACACTCCAACAATGTGTTCTGCTTCAATTTGGCTCATTTTACAAAGGTGCTTATTTCTGGAGTGAACATTCAGTTCTACTCAAGAGTAAGCAATTAAGCGAAATAAACCTATAGAACGCTTTTTTGTCTTCTATCTGTGCATTCTGACACTCCACCAATATGTTTCACTTCAATTTGGCTCATTTTACAAAGGTGCTTATTTCTGGAGTGAACATGCAGTTCTACTCAAGAGTAAGCAACTAAGCGAAATAAACCTATAGAACGCTTACTTTTCTTCTATCTGTGCATTCTGACACTCCAACAATGTGTTCTGCTTCAATTTGGCTCATTTTACAAAGGTTCTTATTTCTGGAGTGAACATACAGTTCTACTCAAGAGTAAGCAATTAAGCGAAATAAACCTATAGAACGCTTATTTGTCTTCTATCTGTGCAATCTGACACTCCAACAATGTGTTTTGCTTCAATTTGGCTCATTTTACAAAGGTGCTTATTTCTGGAGTGAACATGCATTTCTACTCAAGAGTAAGCAACTAAGCGAAATAAACCTATAGAACGCTTATTTTCTTTCTATCTGTGCAATCTGACACTCCAACAATGTGTTTTGCTTCAATTTGGCTCATTTTACAAAGGTGCATATTTCTGGAGTCCACATGCAGTTCTACTCATGAGTAAGCAACTAAGAGAAATAAAGCCATAGAACGCTTATCTGCCTTCTATCTATGCATTCTGACACTCCAACAATGTGTTTTGCTTCAATTTGGCTCATTTTACAAAGGTGCTTATTTCTGGAGTGAACATGAAGTTCTACTCAAGAGTAAGCAACTAAGCGAAATAAACCTATAGAACGCTTATTTGTCTTCTATCTGTGCATTCTGACACTCCAACAATGTGTTTTGCTTCAATTTGGCTCATTTTACAAAGGTGCTTATTTCTGGAGTGAACATGCAGTTCTACTCAAGAGTAAGCAACTAAGTGAAATAAACCTATAGATCGCTTATTTATCTTCTATCTATGCATTCTGACACTCCAACAATGTGTCCTGCTTCAATTTGCCTCATTTTACAAAGGTGCTTATTTCTGGAGTGAACATGCAGTTCTACTCAAGAGTAAGCAACTAAGCGAAATAAACCTATAGAACGCTTATTTGTCTCCTATCTGTGCAATCTGACACTCCAACAATGTGTTTTGCTTCAATTTGGCTCATTTTACAAAGGTGCATATTTCTGGAGTGAACATGCAGTTCTACTCAAGAGTAAGCAACTAAGAGAAATAAAGCCATAGAACGCTTATCTGCCTTCTATCTATGCATTCTGACACTCCAACAATGTGTTTTGCTTCAATTTGCCTCATTTTACAAAGGTGCTTATTTCTGGACTGAACATGCAGTTCTACTCAAGAGTAAGCAATTAAGCGAAATAAACCTATAGAACGCTTATTTGTCTCCTATCTGTGCAATCTGACACTCCAACAATGTGTTTTGCTTCAATTTGGCTCATTTTACAAAGGTGCATATTTCTGGAGTTCACATGCAGTTCTACTCATGAGTAAGCAACTAAGTGAAATAAACCTATAGATCGCTTATTTATCTTTTATCTCTGCATTCTGACACTCAAACAATGTGTTCTGCTTCAATTTGGCTCATTTTACAAAGGTGCTTATTCCTGGAGTGAACATGCAGTTCTACTCAAGAGTAAGCAAATAAGCGAAATAAAGCCATAGAACGCTTATCAGCCTTCTATCTATGCATTCTGACACTCCAACAATGTGTTTTGCTTCAATTTGGCTCATTTTAAAAAGGTGCTCATTTCTGGAGTGAACATGCAGTTCTACTCAAGAGTAAGCAACTAAGAGAAATAAAGCCATAGAACGCTTATCTGCCTTCTATCTATGCATTCTGACACTCCAACAATGTGTTTTGCTTCAATTTGGCTCATTTTACAAAGGTGCTTATTTCTGGAGTGAACATGCAGTTCTACTCAAGAGTAAGCAACTAAGCGAAATAAACCTATAGAACGCTTATTTGTCTTCTATCTGTGCATTCTGACACTCCAACAATGTGTTTTGCTTCAATTTGGCTCATTTTACAAAGGTGCTTATTTCTGGAGTGAACATGCAGTTCTACTCAAGAGTAAGCAACTAAGCGAAAAAAACCTATAGATCGCTTATTAGTATTCTATCTATGCATTCTGACACTCCATCAATGTGTTTTGCTTCAATTTGGCTCATTTTACAAAGGTGCTTATTTCTGGAGTGAACATGCAGTTCTACTCAAGAGTAAGCAATTAAGCGAAATAAACCTATAGAACGCTTTTTTGTCTTCTATCTGTGCAATCTGACACTCCAACCATGTGTTTTGCTTCAATTTGGCTCATTTTACAAAGGTGCTTATTTCTGGAATTCACATGCAGTTCTACTCATGAGTAAGCAATTAAGCGAAATAAACCTATAGATCGCTTATTTATCTTCTATCAATGCATTCTGACACTCCACCAATATGTTTTGCTTCAATTTGGCTCATTTTACAAAGGTGCTTATTTCTGGAGTGAACATGCAGTTCTACTCATGAGTAAGCAACTAAGCGAAATAAACCTATAGATCGCTTATTTATCTTCTATCTATGCATTCTGACACTCCACCAATATGTTTTGCTTCAATTTGGCTAATTTTACAAAGGTGCTTATTTCTGGAGTGAACATGCATTTCTACTCAAGAGTAAGCAACTAAGCGAAATAAACCTATAGAACGCTTATTTGCTTTCTATCTGTGCAATCTGACACTCCAACAATGTGTTTTGCTTCAATTTGGCTCATTTTACAAAGGTGCATATTTCTGGAGTCCACATGCAGTTCTACTCATGAGTAAGCAACTAAGTGAAATAAACCTATAGATCGCTTATTTATCTTCTATCTATGCATTCTGACACTCCAACAATGTGTTCTGCTTCAATTTGGCTCATTTTACAAAGGTGCTTATTCCTGGAGTGAACATGCAGTTCTACTCAAGAGTAAGCAATTAAGCGAAATAAACCTATAGAACGCTTTTTTGTCTTCTATCTGTGCAATCTCACACTCCAACCATGTGTTTTGCTTCAATTTGGCTCATTTTACAAAGGTGCTTATTTCTGGAGTGAACATGCATATCTACTCAAGAGTAAGCAACTAAGCGAAATAAACCTATAGAACGCTTATTTGTCTTCTATCTATGCATTCTGACACTCCACCAATATGTTTTGCTTCAATTTGGCTCATTTTACAAACGTGCTTATTTCTGGAGTAAACATGCAGTTCTACTCAAGAGTAAGCAACTAAGCGAAATAAACCTATAGAACGCTTACTTGTCTTCTATCTGTGCATTCTGACACTCCAACAATGTGTTTTGCTTCAATTTGGCTCATTTTACAAAGGTGCTTATTTCTGGACTGAACATGCAGTTCTACTCAAGAGTAAGCAACTAAGCGAAATAAACCTATAGAACGCTTACTTGTCTTCTATCTGTGCAATCTGACACTCCAACCATGTGTTTTGCTTCAATTTGGCTCATTTTACAAAGGTGCTTATTTCTGGAATTCACATGCAGTTCTACTCATGAGTAAGCAATTAAGCGAAATAAACCTATAGATCGCTTATTTATCTTCTATCAATGCATTCTGACACTCCACCAATATGTTTTGCTTCAATTTGGCTCATTTTACAAAGGTGCTTATTTCTGGAGTGAACATGCAGTTCTACTCATGAGTAAGCAACTAAGCGAAATAAACCTATAGATCGCTTATTTATCTTCTATCTATGCATTCTGACACTCCACCAATATGTTTTGCTTCAATTTGGCTAATTTTACAAAGGTGCTTATTTCTGGAGTGAACATGCATTTCTACTCAAGAGTAAGCAACTAAGCGAAATAAACCTATAGAACGCTTATTTGCTTTCTATCTGTGCAATCTGACACTCCAACAATGTGTTTTGCTTCAATTTGGCTCATTTTACAAAGGTGCATATTTCTGGAGTCCACATGCAGTTCTACTCATGAGTAAGCAACTAAGTGAAATAAACCTATAGATCGCTTATTTATCTTCTATCTATGCATTCTGACACTCCAACAATGTGTTCTGCTTCAATTTGGCTCATTTTACAAAGGTGCTTATTCCTGGAGTGAACATGCAGTTCTACTCAAGAGTAAGCAATTAAGCGAAATAAACCTATAGAACGCTTTTTTGTCTTCTATCTGTGCAATCTCACACTCCAACCATGTGTTTTGCTTCAATTTGGCTCATTTTACAAAGGTGCTTATTTCTGGAGTGAACATGCATATCTACTCAAGAGTAAGCAACTAAGCGAAATAAACCTATAGAACGCTTATTTGTCTTCTATCTATGCATTCTGACACTCCACCAATATGTTTTGCTTCAATTTGGCTCATTTTACAAAGGTGCTTATTTCTGGAGTGAACATGCAGTTCTACTCAAGAGTAAGCAACTAAGCGAAATAAACCTATAGATCGCTTATTTATCTTCTATCTATGCATTCTGACACTCCAACAATGTGTTCTGCTTCAATTTGGCTCATTTTACAAAGGTGCTTATTTCTGGACTGAACATGCAGTTCTACTCAAGAGTAAGCAATTAAGCGAAATAAACCTATAGAACGCTTATTTGTCTTCTATCTGTGCAATCTGACACTCCAACAATGAGTTTTGCTTCAATTTGGCTCATTTTACAAAGGTGCTTATTTCTGGAGTGAACATGCATTTCTACTCAAGAGTAAGCAACTAAGCGAAATAAACCTATAGAACGCTTACTTGTCTTCTATCTGTGCATTCTGACACTCCAACAATGTGTTTTGCTTCAATTTGGCTCATTTTACAAACGTGCTTATTTCTGGAGTGAACATGCAGTTCTACTCAAGAGTAAGCAACTAAGCGAAATAAACCTATAGAACGCTTATTTGTCTACAATCTGTGCAATCTGACACTCCAACCATGTGTTTTGCTTCAATTTGGCTCATTTTACAAAGGTGCTTATTTCTGGAGTTCACATGCAGTTCTACTCATGAGTAAGCAACTAAGCGAAATAAACCTATAGATCGCTTATTTATCTTCTATCTATGCATTCTGACACTCCAACAATGTGTTTTGCTTCAATTTGGCTCATTTTACAAAGGTGCTTATTTCTGGAGTTCACATGCATATCTACTCAAGAGTAAGCAACTAAGCGAAATAAACCTATAGAACGCTTATTTGCTTTCTATCTGTGCAATCTGACACTCCAACAATGTGTTTTGCTTCAATTTGGCTCATTTTACAAAGGTGCATATTTCTGGAGTCCACATGCAGTTCTACTCATGAGTAAGCAACTAAGTGAAATAAACCTATAGATCGCTTATTTATCTTCTATCTATGCATTCTGACACTCCAACAATGTGTTCTGCTTCAATTTGGCTCATTTTACAAAGGTGCTTATTTCTGGAGTGAACATGCAGTTCTACTCAAGAGTAAGCAATTAAGCGAAATAAACCTATAGAACGCTTTTTTGTCTTCTATCTGTGCAATCTCACACTCCAACCATGTGTTTTGCTTCAATTTGGCTCATTTTACAAAGGTGCTTATTTCTGTAGTTCACATGCAGTTCTACTCATGAGTAAGCAACTAAGCGAAATAAACCTATAGATCGCTTATTTATCTTCTATCTATGCATTCTGACAATCCAACAATGTGTTTTGCTTCAATTTGGCTCATTTTACAAAGGTGCTTATTTCTGGAGTTCACATGCATATCTACTACTCAAGAGTAAGCAACTAAGCGAAATAAACCTATAGAACGCTTATTTGTCTTCTATCTATGCATTCTGACACTCCACCAATATGTTTTGCTTCAATTTGGCTCATTTTACAAACGTGCTTATTTCTGGAGTGAACATGCAGTTCTACTCAAGAGTAAGCAACTAAGCGAAATAAACCTATAGAACGCTTTTTTGTCTTCTATCTGTGCAATCTCACACTCCAACAATGTGTTCTGCTTCAATTTGGCTCATTTTACAAAGGTGCTTATTTCTGGACTGAACATGCAGTTCTACTCAAGAGTAAGCAATTGAGCGAAATAAACCTATAGAACGCTTATTTGTCTTCTATCTGTGCATTCTGACACTCCACCAATATGTTTCGCTTCAATTTGGCTCATTTTACAAAGGTGCTTATTTCTGGACTGAACATGCAGTTCTACTCAAGAGTAAGCAACTAAGCGAAATAAACCTATAGAACGCTTACTTGTCTTCTATCTGTGCATTCTGACACTCCAACAATGTGTTCTGCTTCAATTTGGCTCATTTTACAAAGGTGCTTATTTCTGGAGTGAACATTCAGTTCTACTCAAGAGTAAGCAATTAAGCGAAATAAACCTATAGAACGCTTTTTTGTCTTCTATCTGTGCAATCTGACACTCCAACCATGTGTTTTGCTTCAATTTGGCTCATGTTACAAAGGTGCTTATTTCTGTAGTTCACATGCATATCTACTCAAGAGTAAGCAACTAAGCGAAATAAACCTATAGAACGCTTATTTGTCTTCTATCTATGCATTCTGACACTCCACCAATATGTTTTGCTTCAATTTGGCTCATTTTACAAACGTGCTCATTTCTGGAGTGAACATGCAGTTCTACTCAAGAGTAAGCAACTAAGCGAAATAAACCTATAGATCGCTTATTTATCTTCTATCTATGCATTCTGACACTCCAACAATGTGTTCTGCTTCAATTTGGCTCATTTTACAAAGGTGCTTATTTCTGGACTGAACATGCAGTTCTACTCAAGAGTAAGCAATTAAGCGAAATAAACCTATAGAACGCTTATTTGTCTTCTATCTGTGCATTCTGACACTCCACCAATATGTTTCACTTCAATTTGGCTCATTTTACAAAGGTGCTTATTTCTGGAGTGAACATGCAGTTCTACTCAAGAGTAAGCAACTAAGCGAAATAAACCTATAGAACGCTTACTTTTCTTCTATCTGTGCATTCTGACACTCCAACAATGTGTTCTGCTTCAATTTGGCTCATTTTACAAAGGTGCTTATTTCTGGAGTGAACATGCAGTTCTACTCAAGAGTAAGCAATTAAGCGAAATAAACCTATAGAACGCTTATTTGTCTTCTATCTGTGCAATCTGACACTCCAACAATGTGTTTTGCTTCAATTTGGCTCATTTTACAAAGGTGCTTATTTCTGGAGTGAACATGCATTTCTACTCAAGAGTAAGCAACTAAGCGAAATAAACCTATAGAACGCTTATTTGCTTGCTATCTGTGCAATCTGACACTCCAACAATGTGTTTTGCTTCAATTTGGCTCATTTTACAAAGGTGCATATTTCTGGAGTCCACATGCAGTTCTACTCATGAGTAAGCAACTAAGAGAAATAAAGCCATAGAACGCTTATTTGTCTTCTATCTGTGCAATCTGACACTCCAACAATGTGTTTTGCTTCAATTTGGCTCATTTTACAAAGGTGCTTATTTCTGGAGTGAACATGCAGTTCTACTCAAGAGTAAGCAACTAAGCGAAAAAAACCTATAGATCGCATATTAGTATTCTATCTATGCATTCTGACACTCCATCAATGTGTTTTGCTTCAATTTGCCTCATTTTACAAAGGTGCTTATTTCTGGACTGAACATGCAGTTCTACTCAAGAGTAAGCAATTAAGCGAAATAAACCTATAGAACGCTTATTTGTCTTCTATCTGTGCAATCTGACACTCCAACAATGTGTTTTGCTTCAATTTGGCTCATTTTACAAAGGTGCATATTTCTGGAGTTCACATGCAGTTCTACTCATGAGTAAGCAACTAAGTGAAATAAACCTATAGATCGCTTATTTATCTTCTATCTATGCATTCTGACACTCAAACAATGTGTTCTGCTTCAATTTGGCTCATTTTACAAACGTGCTTATTTCTGGAGTGAACATGCAGTTCTACTCAAGAGTAAGCAACTAAGCGAAATAAACCTATAGAACGCTTATTTGTCTTCTATCTGTGCATTCTGACACTCCAACAATGTGTTTTGCTTCAATTTGGCTCATTTTACAAAGGTGCTTATTTCTGGAGTGAACATGCAGTTCTACTCAAGAGTAAGCAACTAAGCGAAAAAACCTATAGATCGCTTATTAGTATTCTATCTATGCATTCTGACACTCCATCAATGTGTTTTGCTTCAATTTGCCTCATTTTACAAAGGTGCTTATTTCTGGACTGAACATGCAGTTCTACTCAAGAGTAAGCAATTAAGCGAAATAAACCTATAGAACGCTTATTTGTCTTCTATCTGTGCAATCTGACACTCCAACAATGTGTTTTGCTTCAATTTGGCTCATTTTACAAAGGTGCATATTTCTGGAGTTCACATGCAGTTCTACTCATGAGTAAGCAACTAAGTGAAATAAACCTATAGATCGCTTATTTATCTTCTATCTATGCATTCTGACACTCAAACAATGTGTTCTGCTTCAATTTGGCTCATTTTACAAAGGTGCTTATTCCTGGAGTGAACATGCAGGTCTACTCAAGAGTAAGCAACTAAGCGAAATAAAGCCATAGAACGCTTATCTGCCTTCTATCTATACATTCTGACACTCCAACAATGTGTTTTGCTTCAATTTGGCTCATTTTACAAAGGTGCTTATTTCTGGAGTGAACATGCAGTTCTACTCAAGAGTAAGCAACTAAGAGAAATAAAGCCATAGAACGCTTATCTGCCTTCTATCTATGCATTCTGACACTCCAACAATGTGTTTTGCTTCAATTTGGCTCATTTTACAAAGGTGCTTATTTCTGGAGTGAACATGCAGTTCTACTCAAGAGTAAGCAACTAAGCGAAAAAAACCTATAGATCGCTTATTAGTATTCTATCTATGCATTCTGACACTCCATCAATGTGTTTTGCTTCAATTTGCCTCATTTTACAAAGCTGCTTATTCCTGGAGTGAACATGCAGTTCTACTCAAGAGTAAGCAATTAAGCGAAATAAACCTATAGAACGCTTATTTGTCTTCTATCTGTGCAATCTGACACTCCAACAATGTGTTTTGCTTCAATTTGGCTCATTTTACAAAGGTGCATATTTCTGGAGTTCACATGCAGTTCTACTCATGAGTAAGCAACTAAGTGAAATAAACCTATAGATCGCTTATTTATCTTCTATCTATGCATTCAGACACTCAAACAATGTGTTCTGCTTCAATTTGGCTCATTTTACAAAGGTGCTTATTCCTGGAGTGAACATGCAGTTCTACTCAAGAGTAAGCAAATAAGCGAAATAAAGCCATAGAACGCTTATCAGCCTTCTATCTATGCATTCTGACACTCCAACAATGTGTTTTGCTTCAATTTGGCTGATTTTACAAAGGTGCTTATTTCTGGAGTGAACATGCAGTTCTACTCAAGAGTAAGCAACTAAGAGAAATAAAGCCATAGAACGCTTATCTGCCTTCTATCTATGCATTCTGACACTCCAACAATGTGTTTTGCTTCAATTTGGCTCATTTTACAAAGGTGCTTATTTCTGGAGTGAACATGCAGTTCTACTCATGAGTAAGCAATTAAGCGAAATAAACCTATAGATCGCTTATTTATCTTCTATCAATGCATTCTGACACTCCACCAATATGTTTTGCTTCAATTTGGCTCATTTTACAAAGGTGCTTATTTCTGGAGTGAACATGCAGTTCTACTCATGAGTAAGCAACTAAGCGAAATAAACCTATAGATCGCTTATTTATCTTCTATCTATGCATTCTGACACTCCACCAATATGTTTTGCTTCAATTTGGCTAATTTTACAAAGGTGCTTATTTCTGGAGTGAACATGCATTTCTACTCAAGAGTAAGCAACTAAGCGAAATAAACCTATAGAACGCTTATTTGCTTTCTATCTGTGCAATCTGACACTCCAACAATGTGTTTTGCTTCAATTTGGCTCATTTTACAAAGGTGCATATTTCTGGAGTCCACATGCAGTTCTACTCATGAGTAAGCAATTAAGCGAAATAAACCTATAGAACGCTTATTTGTCTTCTATCTGTGCGATCTGACACTCCAACAATGTGTTTTGCTTCAATTTGGCTCATTTTACAAAGGTGCATATTTCTGGAGTTCACATGCAGTTCTACTCATGAGTAAGCAACTAAGTGAAATAAACCTATAGATCGCTTATTTATCTTCTATCTCTGCATTCTGACACGCCAACAATGTGTTTTGCTTCAATTTGGCTCATTTTACAAAGGTGCTTATTTCTGGAGTGAACATGCAGTTCTACTCAAGAGTAAGCAACTAAGAGAAATAAAGCCATAGAACGCTTATCTGCCTTCTATCTATGCATTCTGACACTCCAACAATGTGTTTTGCTTCAATTTGGCTCATTTTACAAACGTGCTCATTTCTGGAGTGAACATGCAGTTCTACTCAAGAGTAAGCAATTAAGCGAAATAAACCTATAGAACGCTTATTTGTCTTCTATCTGTGCAATCTGACACTCCAACAATGTGTTTTGCTTCAATTTGGCTCATTTTACAAAGGTGCTTATTTCTGGAGAGAACATGCATTTCTACTCAAGAGTAAGCAATTAAGCGAAATAAACCTATAGAACGCTTATTTGTCTTCTATCTGTGCATTCTGACACTCCACCAATATGTTTCACTTCAATTTGGCTCATTTTACAAAGGTGCTTATTTCTGGAGTGAACATGCAGTTCTACTCAAGAGTAAGCAACTAAGCGAAATAAACCTATAGAACGCTTACTTTTCTTCTATCTGTGCATTCTGACACTCCAACAATGTGTTCTGCTTCAATTTGGCTCATTTTACAAAGGTGCTTATTTCTGGAGTGAACATGCAGTTCTACTCAAGAGTAAGCAATTAAGCGAAATAAACCTATAGAACGCTTATTTGTCTTCTATCTGTGCAATCTGACACTCCAACAATGTGTTTTGCTTCAATTTGGCTCATTTTACAAAGGTGCTTATTTCTGGAGTGAACATGCATTTCTACTCAAGAGTAAGCAACTAAGCGAAATAAACCTATAGAACGCTTATTTGCTTGCTATCTGTGCAATCTGACACTCCAACAATGTGTTTTGCTTCAATTTGGCTCATTTTACAAAGGTGCATATTTCTGGAGTCCACATGCAGTTCTACTCATGAGTAAGCAACTAAGAGAAATAAAGCCATAGAACGCTTATTTGTCTTCTATCTGTGCAATCTGACACTCCAACAATGTGTTTTGCTTCAATTTGGCTCATTTTACAAAGGTGCTTATTTCTGGAGTGAACATGCAGTTCTACTCAAGAGTAAGCAACTAAGCGAAAAAAACCTATAGATCGCATATTAGTATTCTATCTATGCATTCTGACACTCCATCAATGTGTTTTGCTTCAATTTGCCTCATTTTACAAAGGTGCTTATTTCTGGACTGAACATGCAGTTCTACTCAAGAGTAAGCAATTAAGCGAAATAAACCTATAGAATGCTTATTTGTCTTCTATCTGTGCAATCTGACACTCCAACAATGTGTTTTGCTTCAATTTGGCTCATTTTACAAAGGTGCATATTTCTGGAGTTCACATGCAGTTCTACTCATGAGTAAGCAACTAAGTGAAATAAACCTATAGATCGCTTATTTATCTTCTATCTATGCATTCTGACACTCAAACAATGTGTTCTGCTTCAATTTGGCTCATTTTACAAACGTGCTTATTTCTGGAGTGAACATGCAGTTCTACTCAAGAGTAAGCAACTAAGCGAAATAAACCTATAGAACGCTTATTTGTCTTCTATCTGTGCATTCTGACACTCCAACAATGTGTTTTGCTTCAATTTGGCTCATTTTACAAAGGTGCTTATTTCTGGAGTGAACATGCAGTTCTACTCAAGAGTAAGCAACTAAGCGAAAAAACCTATAGATCGCTTATTAGTATTCTATCTATGCATTCTGACACTCCATCAATGTGTTTTGCTTCAATTTGCCTCATTTTACAAAGGTGCTTATTTCTGGACTGAACATGCAGTTCTACTCAAGAGTAAGCAATTAAGCGAAATAAACCTATAGAACGCTTATTTGTCTTCTATCTGTGCAATCTGACACTCCAACAATGTGTTTTGCTTCAATTTGGCTCATTTTACAAAGGTGCATATTTCTGGAGTTCACATGCAGTTCTACTCATGAGTAAGCAACTAAGTGAAATAAACCTATAGATCGCTTATTTATCTTCTATCTATGCATTCTGACACTCAAACAATGTGTTCTGCTTCAATTTGGCTCATTTTACAAAGGTGCTTATTCCTGGAGTGAACATGCAGGTCTACTCAAGAGTAAGCAACTAAGCGAAATAAAGCCATAGAACGCTTATCTGCCTTCTATCTATACATTCTGACACTCCAACAATGTGTTTTGCTTCAATTTGGCTCATTTTACAAAGGTGCTTATTTCTGGAGTGAACATGCAGTTCTACTCAAGAGTAAGCAACTAAGAGAAATAAAGCCATAGAACGCTTATCTGCCTTCTATCTATGCATTCTGACACTCCAACAATGTGTTTTGCTTCAATTTGGCTCATTTTACAAAGGTGCTTATTTCTGGAGTGAACATGCAGTTCTACTCAAGAGTAAGCAACTAAGCGAAAAAAACCTATAGATCGCTTATTAGTATTCTATCTATGCATTCTGACACTCCATCAATGTGTTTTGCTTCAATTTGCCTCATTTTACAAAGCTGCTTATTCCTGGAGTGAACATGCAGTTCTACTCAAGAGTAAGCAATTAAGCGAAATAAACCTATAGAACGCTTATTTGTCTTCTATCTGTGCAATCTGACACTCCAACAATGTGTTTTGCTTCAATTTGGCTCATTTTACAAAGGTGCATATTTCTGGAGTTCACATGCAGTTCTACTCATGAGTAAGCAACTAAGTGAAATAAACCTATAGATCGCTTATTTATCTTCTATCTATGCATTCTGACACTCAAACAATGTGTTCTGCTTCAATTTGGCTCATTTTACAAAGGTGCTTATTCCTGGAGTGAACATGCAGTTCTACTCAAGAGTAAGCAAATAAGCGAAATAAAGCCATAGAACGCTTATCAGCCTTCTATCTATGCATTCTGACACTCCAACAATGTGTTTTGGTTCAATTTGGCTGATTTTACAAAGGTGCTTATTTCTGGAGTGAACATGCAGTTCTACTCAAGAGTAAGCAACTAAGAGAAATAAAGCCATAGAACGCTTATCTGCCTTCTATCTATGCATTCTGACACTCCAACAATGTGTTTTGCTTCAATTTGGCTCATTTTACAAAGGTGCTTATTTCTGGAGTGAACATGCAGTTCTACTCATGAGTAAGCAATTAAGCGAAATAAACCTATAGATCGCTTATTTATCTTCTATCAATGCATTCTGACACTCCACCAATATGTTTTGCTTCAATTTGGCTCATTTTACAAAGGTGCTTATTTCTGGAGTGAACATGCAGTTCTACTCATGAGTAAGCAACTAAGCGAAATAAACCTATAGATCGCTTATTTATCTTCTATCTATGCATTCTGACACTCCACCAATATGTTTTGCTTCAATTTGGCTAATTTTACAAAGGTGCTTATTTCTGGAGTGAACATGCATTTCTACTCAAGAGTAAGCAACTAAGCGAAATAAACCTATAGAACGCTTATTTGCTTTCTATCTGTGCAATCTGACACTCCAACAATGTGTTTTGCTTCAATTTGGCTCATTTTACAAAGGTGCATATTTCTGGAGTCCACATGCAGTTCTACTCATGAGTAAGCAATTAAGCGAAATAAACCTATAGAACGCTTATTTGTCTTCTATCTGTGCGATCTGACACTCCAACAATGTGTTTTGCTTCAATTTGGCTCATTTTACAAAGGTGCATATTTCTGGAGTTCACATGCAGTTCTACTCATGAGTAAGCAACTAAGTGAAATAAACCTATAGATCGCTTATTTATCTTCTATCTCTGCATTCTGACACGCCAACAATGTGTTTTGCTTCAATTTGGCTCATTTTACAAAGGTGCTTATTTCTGGAGTGAACATGCAGTTCTACTCAAGAGTAAGCAACTAAGAGAAATAAAGCCATAGAACGCTTATCTGCCTTCTATCTATGCATTCTGACACTCCAACAATGTGTTTTGCTTCAATTTGGCTCATTTTACAAAGGTGCTTATTTCTGGACTGAACATGCAGTTCTACTCAAGAGTAAGCAATTAAGCGAAATAAACCTTTAGAACGCTTATTTGTCTTCTATCTGTGCAATCTGACACTCCAACAATGTGTTTTGCTTCAATTTGGCTCATTTTACAAAGGTGCTTATTTCTGGAGAGAACATGCATTTCTACTCAAGAGTAAGCAACTAAGCGAAATAAACCTATAGAACGCTTACTTGTCTTCTATCTGTGCATTCTGACACTCCAACAATGTGTTTTGCTTCAATTTGGCTCATTTTACAAACGTGCTTATTTCTGGAGTGAACATGCAGTTCTACTCAAGAGTAAGCAACTAAGCGAAATAAACCTATAGAACGCTTATTTGTCTTCTATCTGTGCATTCTGACACTCCAACAATGTGTTTTGCTTCAATTTGGCTCATTTTACAAAGGTGCTTATTTCTGGAGTGAACATGCAGTTCTACTCAAGAGTAAGCAACTAAGCGAAATAAACCTATAGAACGCTTATTTGTCTTCTATCTGTGCATTCTGACACTCCAACAATGTGTTCTGCTTCAATTTGGCTCATTTTACAAAGGTGCTTATTTCTGGAGTGAACATGCAGTTCTACTCAAGAGTAAGCAATTAAGCGAAATAAACCTATAGAACGCTTATTTGTTTTCTATCTGTGCAATCTGACACTCCAACAATGTGTTTTGCTTCAATTTGGCTCATTTTACAAAGGTGCTTATTTCTGGAGTGAACATGCAGTTCTACTCAAGAGTAAGCAACTAAGAGAAATAAAGCCATAGAACGCTTATCTGCCTTCTATCTAGGCATTCTGACACTCCAACAATGTGTTTTGCTTCAATTTGGCTCATTTTACAAAGGTGCTTATTTCTGGAGTGAACATGCAGTTCTACTCAAGAGTAAGCAACTAAGCGAAATAAACCTATAGAACGCTTATTTGTCTTCTATCTGTGCATTCTGACACTCCAACAATGTGTTTTGCTTCAATTTGGCTCATTTTACAAAGGTGCTTATTTCTGGAGTGAACATGCAGTTCTACTCAAGAGTAAGCAACTAAGCGAAAAAAACCTATAGATCGCTTATTAGTATTCTATCTATGCATTCTGACACTCCATCAATGTGTTTTGCTTCAATTTGCCTCATTTTACAAAGGTGCTTATTTCTGGACTGATCATGCAGTTCTACGCAAGAGTAAGCAATTAAGCGAAATAAACCTATAGAACGCTTATTTGTCTTCTATCTGTGCGATCTGACACTCCAACAATGTGTTTTGCTTCAATTTGGCTCATTTTACAAAGGTGCATATTTCTGGAGTTCACATGCAGTTCTACTCATGAGTAAGCAACTAAGTGAAATAAACCTATAGATCGCTTATTTATCTTCTATCTCTGCATTCTGACACGCCAACAATGTGTTTTGCTTCAATTTGGCTCATTTTACAAAGGTGCTTATTTCTGGAGTGAACATGCAGTTCTACTCAAGAGTAAGCAACTAAGAGAAATAAAGCCATAGAACGCTTATCTGCCTTCTATCTATGCATTCTGACACTCCAACAATGTGTTTTGCTTCAATTTGGCTCATTTTACAAAGGTGCTTATTTCTGGACTGAACATGCAGTTCTACTCAAGAGTAAGCAATTAAGCGAAATAAACCTATAGAACGCTTATTTGTCTTCTATCTGTGCAATCTGACACTCCAACAATGTGTTTTGCTTCAATTTGGCTCATTTTACAAAGGTGCTTATTTCTGGAGAGAACATGCATTTCTACTCAAGAGTAAGCAACTAAGCGAAATAAACCTATAGAACGCTTACTTGTCTTCTATCTGTGCATTCTGACACTCCAACAATGTGTTTTGCTTCAATTTGGCTCATTTTACAAACGTGCTTATTTCTGGAGTGAACATGCAGTTCTACTCAAGAGTAAGCAACTAAGCGAAATAAACCTATAGAACGCTTATTTGTCTTCTATCTGTGCATTCTGACACTCCAACAATGTGTTTTGCTTCAATTTGGCTCATTTTACAAAGGTGCTTATTTCTGGAGTGAACATGCAGTTCTACTCAAGAGTAAGCAACTAAGCGAAATAAACCTATAGAACGCTTATTTGTCTTCTATCTGTGCATTCTGACACTCCAACAATGTGTTCTGCTTCAATTTGGCTCATTTTACAAAGGTGCTTATTTCTGGAGTGAACATGCAGTTCTACTCAAGAGTAAGCAATTAAGCGAAATAAACCTATAGAACGCTTATTTGTTTTCTATCTGTGCAATCTGACACTCCAACAATGTGTTTTGCTTCAATTTGGCTCATTTTACAAAGGTGCTTATTTCTGGAGTGAACATGCAGTTCTACTCAAGAGTAAGCAACTAAGAGAAATAAAGCCATAGAACGCTTATCTGCCTTCTATCTATGCATTCTGACACTCCAACAATGTGTTTTGCTTCAATTTGGCTCATTTTACAAAGGTGCTTATTTCTGGAGTGAACATGCAGTTCTACTCAAGAGTAAGCAACTAAGCGAAATAAACCTATAGAACGCTTATTTGTCTTCTATCTGTGCATTCTGACACTCCAACAATGTGTTTTGCTTCAATTTGGCTCATTTTACAAAGGTGCTTATTTCTGGAGTGAACATGCAGTTCTACTCAAGAGTAAGCAACTAAGCGAAAAAAACCTATAGATCGCTTATTAGTATTCTATCTATGCATTCTGACACTCCATCAATGTGTTTTGCTTCAATTTGCCTCATTTTACAAAGGTGCTTATTTCTGGACTGATCATGCAGTTCTACGCAAGAGTAAGCAATTAAGCGAAATAAACCTATAGAACGCTTATTTGTCTTCTATCTGTGCAATCTGACACTCCAACAATGTGTTTTGCTTCAATTTGGCTCATTTTACAAAGGTGCATATTTCTGGAGTTCACATGCAGTTCTACTCATGAGTAAGCAACTAAGTGAAATAAACCTATAGATCGCTTATTTATCTTCTATCTCTGCATTCTGACACTCAAACAATGTGTTCTGCTTCAATTTGGCTCATTTTACAAAGGTGCTTATTCCTGGAGTGAACATGCAGTTCTACTCAAGAGTAAGCAAAAAAGCGAAATAAAGCCATAGAACGCTTATCAGCCTTCTATCTATGCATTCTGACACTCCAACAATGTGTTTTGCTTCAATTTGGCTCATTTTACAAAGGTGCTTATTTCTGGAGTGAACATGCAGTTCTACTCAAGAGTAAGCAACTAAGAGAAATAAAGCCATAGAACGCTTATCTGCCTTCTATCTATGCATTCTGACACTCCAACAATGTGTTTTGCTTCAATTTGGCTCATTTTACGAAGGTGCTTATTTCTGGAGTGAACATGCAGTTCTACTCAAGAGTAAGCAACTAAGCGAAATAAACCTATAGAACGCTTATTTGTCTTCTATCTGTGCATTCTGACACTCCAACAATGTGTTTTGCTTCAGTTTGGCTCATTTTACAAAGGTGCTTATTTCTGGAGAGAACATGCATTTCTACTCAAGAGTAAGCAACTAAGCGAAATAAACCTATAGAACGCTTACTTGTCTTCTATCTGTGCATTCTGACACTCCAACAATGTGTTTTGCTTCAATTTGGCTCATTTTACAAACGTGCTTATTTCTGGAGTGAACATGCAGTTCTACTCAAGAGTAAGCAACTAAGCGAAATAAACCTATAGAACGCTTATTTGTCTTCTATCTGTGCATTCTGACACTCCAACAATGTGTTTTGCTTCAATTTGGCTCATTTTACAAAGGTGCTTATTTCTGGAGTGAACATGCAGTTCTACTCAAGAGTAAGCAACTAAGCGAAATAAACCTATAGAACGCTTATTTGTCTTCTATCTGTGCATTCTGACACTCCAACAATGTGTTCTGCTTCAATTTGGCTCATTTTACAAAGGTGCTTATTTCTGGAGTGAACATGCAGTTCTACTCAAGAGTAAGCAATTAAGCGAAATAAACCTATAGAACGCTTATTTGTTTTCTATCTGTGCAATCTGACACTCCAACAATGTGTTTTGCTTCAATTTGGCTCATTTTACAAAGGTGCTTATTTCTGGAGTGAACATGCAGTTCTACTCAAGAGTAAGCAACTAAGAGAAATAAAGCCATAGAACGCTTATCTGCCTTCTATCTATGCATTCTGACACTCCAACAATGTGTTTTGCTTCAATTTGGCTCATTTTACAAAGGTGCTTATTTCTGGAGTGAACATGCAGTTCTACTCAAGAGTAAGCAACTAAGCGAAATAAACCTATAGAACGCTTATTTGTCTTCTATCTGTGCATTCTGACACTCCAACAATGTGTTTTGCTTCAATTTGGCTCATTTTACAAAGGTGCTTATTTCTGGAGTGAACATGCAGTTCTACTCAAGAGTAAGCAACTAAGCGAAAAAAACCTATAGATCGCTTATTAGTATTCTATCTATGCATTCTGACACTCCATCAATGTGTTTTGCTTCAATTTGCCTCATTTTACAAAGGTGCTTATTTCTGGACTGATCATGCAGTTCTACGCAAGAGTAAGCAATTAAGCGAAATAAACCTATAGAACGCTTATTTGTCTTCTATCTGTGCAATCTGACACTCCAACAATGTGTTTTGCTTCAATTTGGCTCATTTTACAAAGGTGCATATTTCTGGAGTTCACATGCAGTTCTACTCATGAGTAAGCAACTAAGTGAAATAAACCTATAGATCGCTTATTTATCTTCTATCTCTGCATTCTGACACTCAAACAATGTGTTCTGCTTCAATTTGGCTCATTTTACAAAGGTGCTTATTCCTGGAGTGAACATGCAGTTCTACTCAAGAGTAAGCAAAAAAGCAAAATAAAGCCATAGAACGCTTATCAGCCTTCTATCTATGCATTCTGACACTCCAACAATGTGTTTTGCTTCAATTTGGCTCATTTTACAAAGGTGCTTATTTCTGGAGTGAACATGCAGTTCTACTCAAGAGTAAGCAACTAAGAGAAATAAAGCCATAGAACGCTTATCTGCCTTCTATCTATGCATTCTGACACTCCAACAATGTGTTTTGCTTCAATTTGGCTCATTTTACGAAGGTGCTTATTTCTGGAGTGAACATGCAGTTCTACTCAAGAGTAAGCAACTAAGCGAAATAAACCTATAGAACGCTTATTTGTCTTCTATCTGTGCATTCTGACACTCCAACAATGTGTTTTGCTTCAGTTTGGCTCATTTTACAAAGGTGCTTATTTCTGGAGAGAACATGCATTTCTACTCAAGAGTAAGCAACTAAGCGAAATAAACCTATAGAACGCTTACTTGTCTTCTATCTGTGCATTCTGACACTCCAACAATGTGTTTTGCTTCAATTTGGCTCATTTTACAAACGTGCTTATTTCTGGAGTGAACATGCAGTTCTACTCAAGAGTAAGCAACTAAGCGAAATAAACCTATAGAACGCTTATTTGTCTTCTATCTGTGCATTCTGACACTCCAACAATGTGTTTTGCTTCAATTTGGCTCATTTTACAAAGGTGCTTATTTCTGGAGTGAACATGCAGTTCTACTCAAGAGTAAGCAACTAAGCGAAATAAACCTATAGAACGCTTATTTGTCTTCTATCTGTGCATTCTGACACTCCAACAATGTGTTCTGCTTCAATTTGGCTCATTTTACAAAGGTGCTTATTTCTGGAGTGAACATGCAGTTCTACTCAAGAGTAAGCAATTAAGCGAAATAAACCTATAGAACGCTTATTTGTTTTCTATCTGTGCAATCTGACACTCCAACAATGTGTTTTGCTTCAATTTGGCTCATTTTACAAAGGTGCTTATTTCTGGAGTGAACATGCAGTTCTACTCAAGAGTAAGCAACTAAGAGAAATAAAGCCATAGAACGCTTATCTGCCTTCTATCTATGCATTCTGACACTCCAACAATGTGTTTTGCTTCAATTTGGCTCATTTTACAAAGGTGCTTATTTCTGGAGTGAACATGCAGTTCTACTCAAGAGTAAGCAACTAAGCGAAATAAACCTATAGAACGCTTATTTGTCTTCTATCTGTGCATTCTGACACTCCAACAATGTGTTTTGCTTCAATTTGGCTCATTTTACAAAGGTGCTTATTTCTGGAGTGAACATGCAGTTCTACTCAAGAGTAAGCAACTAAGCGAAAAAAACCTATAGATCGCTTATTAGTATTCTATCTATGCATTCTGACACTCCATCAATGTGTTTTGCTTCAATTTGCCTCATTTTACAAAGGTGCTTATTTCTGGACTGATCATGCAGTTCTACGCAAGAGTAAGCAATTAAGCGAAATAAACCTATAGAACGCTTATTTGTCTTCTATCTGTGCGATCTGACACTCCAACAATGTGTTTTGCTTCAATTTGGCTCATTTTACAAAGGTGCATATTTCTGGAGTTCACATGCAGTTCTACTCATGAGTAAGCAACTAAGTGAAATAAACCTATAGATCGCTTATTTATCTTCTATCTCTGCATTCTGACACGCCAACAATGTGTTTTGCTTCAATTTGGCTCATTTTACAAAGGTGCTTATTTCTGGAGTGAACATGCAGTTCTACTCAAGAGTAAGCAACTAAGAGAAATAAAGCCATAGAACGCTTATCTGCCTTCTATCTATGCATTCTGACACTCCAACAATGTGTTTTGCTTCAATTTGGCTCATTTTACAAAGGTGCTTATTTCTGGAGAGAACATGCATTTCTACTCAAGAGTAAGCAACTAAGCGAAATAAACCTATAGAACGCTTACTTGTCTTCTATCTGTGCATTCTGACACTCCAACAATGTGTTTTGCTTCAATTTGGCTCATTTTACAAACGTGCTTATTTCTGGAGTGAACATGCAGTTCTACTCAAGAGTAAGCAACTAAGCGAAATAAACCTATAGAACGCTTATTTGTCTTCTATCTGTGCATTCTGACACTCCAACAATGTGTTTTGCTTCAATTTGGCTCATTTTACAAAGGTGCTTATTTCTGGAGTGAACATGCAGTTCTACTCAAGAGTAAGCAACTAAGCGAAATAAACCTATAGAACGCTTATTTGTCTTCTATCTGTGCATTCTGACACTCCAACAATGTGTTCTGCTTCAATTTGGCTCATTTTACAAAGGTGCTTATTTCTGGAGTGAACATGCAGTTCTACTCAAGAGTAAGCAATTAAGCGAAATAAACCTATAGAACGCTTATTTGTTTTCTATCTGTGCAATCTGACACTCCAACAATGTGTTTTGCTTCAATTTGGCTCATTTTACAAAGGTGCTTATTTCTGGAGTGAACATGCAGTTCTACTCAAGAGTAAGCAACTAAGAGAAATAAAGCCATAGAACGCTTATCTGCCTTCTATCTATGCATTCTGACACTCCAACAATGTGTTTTGCTTCAATTTGGCTCATTTTACAAAGGTGCTTATTTCTGGAGTGAACATGCAGTTCTACTCAAGAGTAAGCAACTAAGCGAAATAAACCTATAGAACGCTTATTTGTCTTCTATCTGTGCATTCTGACACTCCAACAATGTGTTTTGCTTCAATTTGGCTCATTTTACAAAGGTGCTTATTTCTGGAGTGAACATGCAGTTCTACTCAAGAGTAAGCAACTAAGCGAAAAAAACCTATAGATCGCTTATTAGTATTCTATCTATGCATTCTGACACTCCATCAATGTGTTTTGCTTCAATTTGCCTCATTTTACAAAGGTGCTTATTTCTGGACTGATCATGCAGTTCTACGCAAGAGTAAGCAATTAAGCGAAATAAACCTATAGAACGCTTATTTGTCTTCTATCTGTGCAATCTGACACTCCAACAATGTGTTTTGCTTCAATTTGGCTCATTTTACAAAGGTGCATATTTCTGGAGTTCACATGCAGTTCTACTCATGAGTAAGCAACTAAGTGAAATAAACCTATAGATCGCTTATTTATCTTCTATCTCTGCATTCTGACACTCAAACAATGTGTTCTGCTTCAATTTGGCTCATTTTACAAAGGTGCTTATTCCTGGAGTGAACATGCAGTTCTACTCAAGAGTAAGCAAAAAAGCGAAATAAAGCCATAGAACGCTTATCAGCCTTCTATCTATGCATTCTGACACTCCAACAATGTGTTTTGCTTCAATTTGGCTCATTTTACAAAGGTGCTTATTTCTGGAGTGAACATGCAGTTCTACTCAAGAGTAAGCAACTAAGAGAAATAAAGCCATAGAACGCTTATCTGCCTTCTATCTATGCATTCTGACACTCCAACAATGTGTTTTGCTTCAATTTGGCTCATTTTACGAAGGTGCTTATTTCTGGAGTGAACATGCAGTTCTACTCAAGAGTAAGCAACTAAGCGAAATAAACCTATAGAACGCTTATTTGTCTTCTATCTGTGCATTCTGACACTCCAACAATGTGTTTTGCTTCAGTTTGGCTCATTTTACAAAGGTGCTTATTTCTGGAGTGAACATGCAGTTCTACTCAAGAGTAAGCAACTAAGCGAAAAAACCTATAGATCGCTTATTAGTATTCTATCTATGCATTCTGACACTCCATCAATGTGTTTTGCTTCAATTTGCCTCATTTTACAAAGGTGCTTATTTCTGGAGTGAACATGCAGTTCTACTCAAGAGTAAGCAATTAAGCGAAATAAACCTATAGAACGCTTTTTTGTCTTCTATCTGTGCAATCTGACACTCCAACAATGTGTTTTGCTTCAATTTGGCTCATTTTACAAAGGTGCATATTTCTGGAGTTCACATGCAGTTCTACTCATGAGTAAGCAACTAAGTGAAATAAACCTATAGATCGCTTATTTATCTTCTATCTATGCATTCTGACACTCAAACAATGTGTTCTGCTTCAATTTGGCTCATTTTACAAAGGTGCTTATTCCTGGAGTGAACATGCAGGTCTACTCAAGAGTAAGCAACTAAGCGAAATAAAGCCATAGAACGCTTATCTGCCTTCTATCTATACATTCTGACACTCCAACAATGTGTTTTGCTTCAATTTGGCTCATTTTACAAAGGTGCTTATTTCTGGAGTGAACATGCAGTTCTACTCAAGAGTAAGCAACTAAGAGAAATAAAGCCATAGAACGCTTATCTGCCTTCTATCTATGCATTCTGACACTCCAACAATGTGTTTTGCTTCAATTTGGCTCATTTTACAAAGGTGCTTATTTCTGGAGTGAACATGCAGTTCTACTCAAGAGTAAGCAACTAAGCGAAATAAACCTATAGAACGCTTATTTGTCTTCTATCTGTGCATTCTGACACTCCAACAATGTGTTTTGCTTCAATTTGGCTCATTTTACAAAGGTGCTTATTTCTGGAGTGAACATGCAGTTCTACTCAAGAGTAAGCAACTAAGCGAAAAAAACCTATAGAACGCTTATTAGTATTCTATCTATGCATTCTGACACTCCATCAATGTGTTTTGCTTCAATTTGGCTCATTTTACAAAGGTGCTTATTTCTGGAGTTCACATGCATATCTACTCAAGAGTAAGCAACTAAGCGAAATAAACCTATAGAACGCTTATTTGCTTTCTATCTGTGCAATCTGACACTCCAACAATGTGTTTTGCTTCAATTTGGCTCATTTTACAAAGGTGCATATTTCTGGAGTCCACATGCAGTTCTACTCATGAGTAAGCAACTAAGTGAAATAAACCTATAGATCGCTTATTTATCTTCTATCTATGCATTCTGACACTCCAACAATGTGTTCTGCTTCAATTTGGCTCATTTTACAAAGGTGCTTATTTCTGGAGTGAACATGCAGTTCTACTCAAGAGTAAGCAATTAAGCGAAATAAACCTATAGAACGCTTTTTTGTCTTCTATCTGTGCAATCTCACACTCCAACCATGTGTTTTGCTTCAATTTGGCTCATTTTACAAAGGTGCTTATTTCTGTAGTTCACATGCAGTTCTACTCATGAGTAAGCAACTAAGCGAAATAAACCTATAGATCGCTTATTTATCTTCTATCTATGCATTCTGACAATCCAACAATGTGTTTTGCTTCAATTTGGCTCATTTTACAAAGGTGCTTATTTCTGGAGTTCACATGCATATCTACTACTCAAGAGTAAGCAACTAAGCGAAATAAACCTATAGAACGCTTATTTGTCTTCTATCTATGCATTCTGACACTCCACCAATATGTTTTGCTTCAATTTGGCTCATTTTACAAACGTGCTTATTTCTGGAGTGAACATGCAGTTCTACTCAAGAGTAAGCAACTAAGCGAAATAAACCTATAGAACGCTTTATTGTCTTCTATCTGTGCAATCTCACACTCCAACAATGTGTTCTGCTTCAATTTGGCTCATTTTACAAAGGTGCTTATTTCTGGACTGAACATGCAGTTCTACTCAAGAGTAAGCAATTGAGCGAAATAAACCTATAGAACGCTTATTTGTCTTCTATCTGTGCATTCTGACACTCCACCAATATGTTTCGCTTCAATTTGGCTCATTTTACAAAGGTGCTTATTTCTGGAGTGAACATGCAGTTCTACTCAAGAGTAAGCAACTAAGCGAAATAAACCTATAGAACGCTTACTTGTCTTCTATCTGTGCATTCTGACACTCCAACAATGTGTTCTGCTTCAATTTGGCTCATTTTACAAAGGTGCTTATTTCTGGAGTGAACATTCAGTTCTACTCAAGAGTAAGCAATTAAGCGAAATAAACCTATAGAACGCTTTTTTGTCTTCTATCTGTGCAATCTGACACTCCAACCATGTGTTTTGCTTCAATTTGGCTCATGTTACAAAGGTGCTTATTTCTGTAGTTCACATGCATATCTACTCAAGAGTAAGCAACTAAGCGAAATAAACCTATAGAACGCTTATTTGTCTTCTATCTATGCATTCTGACACTCCACCAATATGTTTTGCTTCAATTTGGCTCATTTTACAAACGTGCTCATTTCTGGAGTGAACATGCAGTTCTACTCAAGAGTAAGCAACTAAGCGAAATAAACCTAAAGATCGCTTATTTATCTTCTATCTATGCATTCTGACACTCCAACAATGTGTTCTGCTTCAATTTGGCTCATTTTACAAAGGTGCTTATTTCTGGACTGAACATGCAGTTCTACTCAAGAGTAAGCAACTAAGCGAAATAAACCTATAGATCGCTTATTTATCTTCTATCTATGCATTCTGACACTCCAACAATGTGTTCTGCTTCAATTTGGCTCATTTTACAAAGGTGCTTATTTCTGGAGTGAACATGCAGTTCTACTCAAGAGTAAGCAATTAAGCGAAATAAACCTATAGAACGCTTTTTTGTCTTCTATCTGTGCAATCTCACACTCCAACCATGTGTTTTGCTTCAATTTGGCTCATTTTACAAAGGTGCTTATTTCTGTAGTTCACATGCAGTTCTACTCATGAGTAAGCAACTAAGCGAAATAAACCTATAGATCGCTTATTTATCTTCTATCTATGCATTCTGACAATCCAACAATGTGTTTTGCTTCAATTTGGCTCATTTTACAAAGGTGCTTATTTCTGGAGTTCACATGCATATCTACTACTCAAGAGTAAGCAACTAAGCGAAATAAACCTATAGAACGCTTATTTGTCTTCTATCTATGCATTCTGACACTCCACCAATATGTTTTGCTTCAATTTGGCTCATTTTACAAACGTGCTTATTTCTGGAGTGAACATGCAGTTCTACTCAAGAGTAAGCAACTAAGCGAAATAAACCTATAGAACGCTTTTTTGTCTTCTATCTGTGCAATCTCACACTCCAACAATGTGTTCTGCTTCAATTTGGCTCATTTTACAAAGGTGCTTATTTCTGGACTGAACATGCAGTTCTACTCAAGAGTAAGCAATTGAGCGAAATAAACCTATAGAACGCTTATTTGTCTTCTATCTGTGCATTCTGACACTCCACCAATATGTTTCGCTTCAATTTGGCTCATTTTACAAAGGTGCTTATTTCTGGAGTGAACATGCAGTTCTACTCAAGAGTAAGCAACTAAGCGAAATAAACCTATAGAACGCTTACTTGTCTTCTATCTGTGCATTCTGACACTCCAACAATGTGTTCTGCTTCAATTTGGCTCATTTTACAAAGGTGCTTATTTCTGGAGTGAACATTCAGTTCTACTCAAGAGTAAGCAATTAAGCGAAATAAACCTATAGAACGCTTTTTTGTCTTCTATCTGTGCAATCTGACACTCCAACCATGTGTTTTGCTTCAATTTGGCTCATGTTACAAAGGTGCTTATTTCTGTAGTTCACATGCATATCTACTCAAGAGTAAGCAACTAAGCGAAATAAACCTATAGAACGCTTATTTGTCTTCTATCTATGCATTCTGACACTCCACCAATATGTTTTGCTTCAATTTGGCTCATTTTACAAACGTGCTCATTTCTGGAGTGAACATGCAGTTCTACTCAAGAGTAAGCAACTAAGCGAAATAAACCTATAGATCGCTTATTTATCTTCTATCTATGCATTCTGACACTCCAACAATGTGTTCTGCTTCAATTTGGCTCATTTTACAAAGGTGCTTATTTCTGGACTGAACATGCAGTTCTACTCAAGAGTAAGCAATTAAGCGAAATAAACCTATAGAACGCTTATTTGTCTTCTATCTGTGCATTCTGACACTCCACCAATATGTTTCACTTCAATTTGGCTCATTTTACAAAGGTGCTTATTTCTGGAGTGAACATGCAGTTCTACTCAAGAGTAAGCAACTAAGCGAAATAAACCTATAGAACGCTTACTTTTCTTCTATCTGTGCATTCTGACACTCCAACAATGTGTTCTGCTTCAATTTGGCTCATTTTACAAAGGTGCTTATTTCTGGAGTGAACATGCAGTTCTACTCAAGAGTAAGCAATTAAGCGAAATAAACCTATAGAACGCTTATTTGTCTTCTATCTGTGCAATCTGACACTCCAACAATGTGTTTTGCTTCAATTTGGCTCATTTTACAAAGGTGCTTATTTCTGGAGTGAACATGCATTTCTACTCAAGAGTAAGCAACTAAGCGAAATAAACCTATAGAACGCTTATTTGCTTGCTATCTGTGCAATCTGACACTCCAACAATGTGTTTTGCTTCAATTTGGCTCATTTTACAAAGGTGCATATTTCTGGAGTCCACATGCAGTTCTACTCATGAGTAAGCAACTAAGAGAAATAAAGCCATAGAACGCTTATTTGTCTTCTATCTGTGCAATCTGACACTCCAACAATGTGTTTTGCTTCAATTTGGCTCATTTTACAAAGGTGCTTATTTCTGGAGTGAACATGCAGTTCTACTCAAGAGTAAGCAACTAAGTGAAAAAAACCTATAGATCGCATATTAGTATTCTATCTATGCATTCTGACACTCCATCAATGTGTTTTGCTTCAATTTGCCTCATTTTACAAAGGTGCTTATTTCTGGACTGAACATGCAGTTCTACTCAAGAGTAAGCAATTAAGCGAAATAAACCTATAGAACGCTTATTTGTCTTCTATCTGTGCAATCTGACACTCCAACAATGTGTTTTGCTTCAATTTGGCTCATTTTACAAAGGTGCATATTTCTGGAGTTCACATGCAGTTCTACTCATGAGTAAGCAACTAAGTGAAATAAACCTATAGATCGCTTATTTATCTTCTATCTATGCATTCTGACACTCAAACAATGTGTTCTGCTTCAATTTGGCTCATTTTACAAACGTGCTTATTTCTGGAGTGAACATGCAGTTCTACTCAAGAGTAAGCAACTAAGCGAAATAAACCTATAGAACGCTTATTTGTCTTCTATCTGTGCATTCTGACACTCCAACAATGTGTTTTGCTTCAATTTGGCTCATTTTACAAAGGTGCTTATTTCTGGAGTGAACATGCAGTTCTACTCAAGAGTAAGCAACTAAGCGAAAAAACCTATAGATCGCTTATTAGTATTCTATCTATGCATTCTGACACTCCATCAATGTGTTTTGCTTCAATTTGCCTCATTTTACAAAGGTGCTTATTTCTGGACTGAACATGCAGTTCTACTCAAGAGTAAGCAATTAAGCGAAATAAACCTATAGAACGCTTATTTGTCTTCTATCTGTGCAATCTGACACTCCAACAATGTGTTTTGCTTCAATTTGGCTCATTTTACAAAGGTGCATATTTCTGGAGTTCACATGCAGTTCTACTCATGAGTAAGCAACTAAGTGAAATAAACCTATAGATCGCTTATTTATCTTCTATCTATGCATTCTGACACTCAAACAATGTGTTCTGCTTCAATTTGGCTCATTTTACAAAGGTGCTTATTCCTGGAGTGAACATGCAGGTCTACTCAAGAGTAAGCAACTAAGCGAAATAAAGCCATAGAACGCTTATCTGCCTTCTATCTATACATTCTGACACTCCAACAATGTGTTTTGCTTCAATTTGGCTCATTTTACAAAGGTGCTTATTTCTGGAGTGAACATGCAGTTCTACTCAAGAGTAAGCAACTAAGAGAAATAAAGCCATAGAACGCTTATCTGCCTTCTATCTATGCATTCTGACACTCCAACAATGTGTTTTGCTTCAATTTGGCTCATTTTACAAAGGTGCTTATTTCTGGAGTGAACATGCAGTTCTACTCAAGAGTAAGCAACTAAGCGAAAAAAACCTATAGATCGCTTATTAGTATTCTATCTATGCATTCTGACACTCCATCAATGTGTTTTGCTTCAATTTGCCTCATTTTACAAAGCTGCTTATTCCTGGAGTGAACATGCAGTTCTACTCAAGAGTAAGCAATTAAGCGAAATAAACCTATAGAACGCTTATTTGTCTTCTATCTGTGCAATCTGACACTCCAACAATGTGTTTTGCTTCAATTTGGCTCATTTTACAAAGGTGCATATTTCTGGAGTTCACATGCAGTTCTACTCATGAGTAAGCAACTAAGTGAAATAAACCTATAGATCGCTTATTTATCTTCTATCTATGCATTCTGACACTCAAACAATGTGTTCTGCTTCAATTTGGCTCATTTTACAAAGGTGCTTATTCCTGGAGTGAACATGCAGTTCTACTCAAGAGTAAGCAAATAAGCGAAATAAAGCCATAGAACGCTTATCAGCCTTCTATCTATGCATTCTGACACTCCAACAATGTGTTTTGCTTCAATTTGGCTGATTTTACAAAGGTGCTTATTTCTGGAGTGAACATGCAGTTCTACTCAAGAGTAAGCAACTAAGAGAAATAAAGCCATAGAACGCTTATCTGCCTTCTATCTATGCATTCTGACACTCCAACAATGTGTTTTGCTTCAATTTGGCTCATTTTACAAAGGTGCTTATTTCTGGAGTGAACATGCAGTTCTACTCAGGAGTAAGCAATTAAGCGAAATAAACCTATAGATCGCTTATTTATCTTCTATCAATGCATTCTGACACTCCACCAATATGTTTTGCTTCAATTTGGCTCATTTTACAAAGGTGCTTATTTCTGGAGTGAACATGCAGTTCTACTCATGAGTAAGCAACTAAGCGAAATAAACCTATAGATCGCTTATTTATCTTCTATCTATGCATTCTGACACTCCACCAATATGTTTTGCTTCAATTTGGCTAATTTTACAAAGGTGCTTATTTCTGGAGTGAACATGCATTTCTACTCAAGAGTAAGCAACTAAGCGAAATAAACCTATAGAACGCTTATTTGCTTTCTATCTGTGCAATCTGACACTCCAACAATGTGTTTTGCTTCAATTTGGCTCATTTTACAAAGGTGCATATTTCTGGAGTCCACATGCAGTTCTACTCATGAGTAAGCAATTAAGCGAAATAAACCTATAGAACGCTTATTTGTCTTCTATCTGTGCGATCTGACACTCCAACAATGTGTTTTGCTTCAATTTGGCTCATTTTACAAAGGTGCATATTTCTGGAGTTCACATGCAGTTCTACTCATGAGTAAGCAACTAAGTGAAATAAACCTATAGATCGCTTATTTATCTTCTATCTCTGCATTCTGACACGCCAACAATGTGTTTTGCTTCAATTTGGCTCATTTTACAAAGGTGCTTATTTCTGGAGTGAACATGCAGTTCTACTCAAGAGTAAGCAACTAAGAGAAATAAAGCCATAGAACGCTTATCTGCCTTCTATCTATGCATTCTGACACTCCAACAATGTGTTTTGCTTCAATTTGGCTCATTTTACAAAGGTGCTTATTTCTGGACTGAACATGCAGTTCTACTCAAGAGTAAGCAATTAAGCGAAATAAACCTTTAGAACGCTTATTTGTCTTCTATCTGTGCAATCTGACACTCCAACAATGTGTTTTGCTTCAATTTGGCTCATTTTACAAAGGTGCTTATTTCTGGAGAGAACATGCATTTCTACTCAAGAGTAAGCAACTAAGCGAAATAAACCTATAGAACGCTTACTTGTCTTCTATCTGTGCATTCTGACACTCCAACAATGTGTTTTGCTTCAATTTGGCTCATTTTACAAACGTGCTTATTTCTGGAGTGAACATGCAGTTCTACTCAAGAGTAAGCAACTAAGCGAAATAAACCTATAGAACGCTTATTTGTCTTCTATCTGTGCATTCTGACACTCCAACAATGTGTTTTGCTTCAATTTGGCTCATTTTACAAAGGTGCTTATTTCTGGAGTGAACATGCAGTTCTACTCAAGAGTAAGCAACTAAGCGAAATAAACCTATAGAACGCTTATTTGTCTTCTATCTGTGCATTCTGACACTCCAACAATGTGTTCTGCTTCAATTTGGCTCATTTTACAAAGGTGCTTATTTCTGGAGTGAACATGCAGTTCTACTCAAGAGTAAGCAACTAAGAGAAATAAAGCCATAGAACGCTTATCTGCCTTCTATCTATGCATTCTGACACTCCAACAATGTGTTTTGCTTCAATTTGGCTCATTTTACAAAGGTGCTTATTTCTGGAGTGAACATGCAGTTCTACTCAAGAGTAAGCAACTAAGCGAAATAAACCTATAGAACGCTTATTTGTCTTCTATCTGTGCATTCTGACACTCCAACAATGTGTTTTGCTTCAATTTGGCTCATTTTACAAAGGTGCTTATTTCTGGAGTGAACATGCAGTTCTACTCAAGAGTAAGCAACTAAGCGAAATAAACCTATAGAACGCTTATTTGTTTTCTATCTGTGCAATCTGACACTCCAACAATGTGTTTTGCTTCAATTTGGCTCATTTTACAAAGGTGCTTATTTCTGGAGTGAACATGCAGTTCTACTCAAGAGTAAGCAACTAAGAGAAATAAAGCCATAGAACGCTTATCTGCCTTCTATCTATGCATTCTGACACTCCAACAATGTGTTTTGCTTCAATTTGGCTCATTTTACAAAGGTGCTTATTTCTGGAGTGAACATGCAGTTCTACTCAAGAGTAAGCAACTAAGCGAAATAAACCTATAGAACGCTTATTTGTCTTCTATCTGTGCATTCTGACACTCCAACAATGTGTTTTGCTTCAATTTGGCTCATTTTACAAAGGTGCTTATTTCTGGAGTGAACATGCAGTTCTACTCAAGAGTAAGCAACTAAGCGAAAAAAACCTATAGATCGCTTATTAGTATTCTATCTATGCATTCTGACACTCCATCAATGTGTTTTGCTTCAATTTGCCTCATTTTACAAAGGTGCTTATTTCTGGACTGATCATGCAGTTCTACGCAAGAGTAAGCAATTAAGCGAAATAAACCTATAGAACGCTTATTTGTCTTCTATCTGTGCAATCTGACACTCCAACAATGTGTTTTGCTTCAATTTGGCTCATTTTACAAAGGTGCATATTTCTGGAGTTCACATGCAGTTCTACTCATGAGTAAGCAACTAAGTGAAATAAACCTATAGATCGCTTATTTATCTTCTATCTCTGCATTCTGACACTCAAACAATGTGTTCTGCTTCAATTTGGCTCATTTTACAAAGGTGCTTATTCCTGGAGTGAACATGCAGTTCTACTCAAGAGTAAGCAAAAAAGCGAAATAAAGCCATAGAACGCTTATCAGCCTTCTATCTATGCATTCTGACACTCCAACAATGTGTTTTGCTTCAATTTGGCTCATTTTACAAAGGTGCTTATTTCTGGAGTGAACATGCAGTTCTACTCAAGAGTAAGCAACTAAGAGAAATAAAGCCATAGAACGCTTATCTGCCTTCTATCTATGCATTCTGACACTCCAACAATGTGTTTTGCTTCAATTTGGCTCATTTTACGAAGGTGCTTATTTCTGGAGTGAACATGCAGTTCTACTCAAGAGTAAGCAACTAAGCGAAATAAACCTATAGAACGCTTATTTGTCTTCTATCTGTGCATTCTGACACTCCAACAATGTGTTTTGCTACAATTTGGCTCATTTTACAAAGGTGCTTATTTCTGGAGTGAACATGCAGTTCTACTCAAGAGTAAGCAACTAAGCGAAAAAAACCTATAGATCGCTTATTAGTATTCTATCTATGCATTCTGACACTCCATCAATGTGTTTTGCTTCAATTTGGCTCATTTTACAAAGGTGCTTATTTCTGGAGTGAACATGCAGTTCTACTCAAGAGTAAGCAATTAAGCGAAATAAACCTATAGAACGCTTTTTTGTCTTCTATCTGTGCAATCTGACACTCCAACCATGTGTTTTGCTTCAATTTGGCTCATTTTACAAAGGTGCTTATTTCTGGAATTCACATGCAGTTCTACTCATGAGTAAGCAATTAAGCGAAATAAACCTATAGATCGCTTATTTATCTTCTATCAATGCATTCTGACACTCCAACAATGTGTTTTGCTTCAATTTGGCTCATTTTACAAACGTGCTTATTTCTGGAGTGAACATGCAGTTCTACTCAAGAGTAAGCAACTAAGCGAAATAAACCTATAGAACGCTTATTTGTCTTCTATCTGTGCATTCTGACACTCCAACAATGTGTTTTGCTTCAGTTTGGCTCATTTTACAAAGGTGCTTATTTCTGGAGTGAACATGCAGTTCTACTCAAGAGTAAGCAACTAAGCGAAAAAACCTATAGATCGCTTATTAGTATTCTATCTATGCATTCTGACACTCCATCAATGTGTTTTGCTTCAATTTGCCTCATTTTACAAAGGTGCTTATTTCTGGACTGAACATGCAGTTCTACTCAAGAGTAAGCAATTAAGCGAAATAAACCTATAGAACGCTTATTTGTCTTCTATCTGTTCAATCTGACACTCCAACAATGTGTTTTGCTTCAATTTGGCTCATTTTACAAAGGTGCATATTTCTGGAGTTCACATGCAGTTCTACTCATGAGTAAGCAACTAAGTGAAATAAACCTATAGATCGCTTATTTATCTTCTATCTATGGATTCTGACACTCAAACAATGTGTTCTGCTTCAATTTGGCTCATTTTACAAAGGTGCTTATTCCTGGAGTGAACATGCAGGTCTACTCAAGAGTAAGCAACTAAGCGAAATAAAGCCATAGAACGCTTATCTGCCGTCTATCTATACATTCTGACACTCCAACAATGTGTTTTGCTTCAATTTGGCTCATTTTACAAAGGTGCTTATTTCTGGAGTGAACATGCAGTTCTACTCAAGAGTAAGCAACTAAGAGAAATAAAGCCATAGAACGCTTATCTGCCTTCTATCTATGCATTCTGACACTCCAACAATGTGTTTTGCTTCAATTTGGCTCATTTTACAAAGGTGCTTATTTCTGGAGTGAACATGCAGTTCTACTCAAGAGTAAGCAACTAAGCGAAATAAACCTATAGAACGCTTATTTGTCTTCTATCTGTGCATTCTGACACTCCAACAATGTGTTTTGCTTCAATTTGGCTCATTTTACAAAGGTGCTTATTTCTGGAGTGAACATGCAGTTCTACTCAAGAGTAAGCAACTAAGCGAAAAAAACCTATAGATCGCTTATTAGTATTCTATCTATGCATTCTGACACTCCATCAATGTGTTTTGCTTCAATTTGCCTCATTTTACAAAGGTGCTTATTTCTGGACTGAACATGCAGTTCTACTCAAGAGTAAGCAATTAAGCGAAATAAACCTATAGAACGCTTATTTGTCTTCTATCTGTGCAATCTGACACTCCAACAATGTGTTTTGCTTCAATTTGGCTCATTTTACAAAGGTGCATATTTCTGGAGTTCACATGCAGTTCTTCTCATGAGTAAGCAACTAAGTGAAATAAACCTATAGATTGCTTATTTATCTTCTATCTATGCATTCTGACACTCCAACAATGTGTTCTGCTTCAATTTGGCTCATTTTACAAAGGTGCTTATTTCTGGAGTGAACATGCAGTTCTACTCAAGAGTAAGCAATTAAGCGAAATAAACCTATAGAACGCTTATTTGTCTTCTATCTGTGCAATCTGACACTCCAACAATGTGTTTTGCTTCAATTTGGCTCATTTTACAAAGGGGCTTATTTCTGGAATTCACATGCAGTTCTACTCATGAGTAAGCAACTAAGCGAAATAAACCTATAGATCGCTTATTTATCTTCTATCTATGCATTCTGACACTCCACCAATATGTATTGCTTCAATTTGGCTCATTTTAAAAACGTGCTTATTTCTGGAGTGAACATGCAGTTCTACTCATGAGTAAGCAACTAAGCGAAATAAACCTATAGATCGCTTATTTATCTTCTATCTATGCATTCTGACATACAACAATGTGTTTTGCTTCAATTTGGCTCATTTTACAAAGGTGCTTATTTCTGGAGTTCACATGCATATCTACTCAAGAGTAAGCAACTAAGCGAAATAAACCTATAGAACGCTTATTTGTCTTCTATCTATGCATTCTGACACTCCACCAATATGTTTTGCTTCAATTTGGCTCATTTTACAAACGTGCTTATTTCTGGAGTGAACATGCAGTTCTACTCAAGAGTAAGCAACTAAGCGAAATAAACCTATAGAACGCTTATTTGTCTTCTGTCTATGCATTCTGACACTCCAACAATGTGTTTTGTTTCAATTTGACTCATTTTACAACGGTGCTTATTTCTGGAGTGAACATGCAGTTCTACTCAATAGTAAGCAACTAAGCGAAATAAACCTATAGAACGCTTATTTGTCTTCTATCTGTGCAATCTGACACTCCAACAATGTTTTTTGCTTCAATTTGGCTCATTTTACAAAGGTGCTTATTTCTGGAGTGAACATGCAGTTCTACTCAAGAGTAAGCAACTAAGCGAAAAAAACCTATAGATCGCTTATTAGTATTCTATCTATGCATTCTGACACTCCATCAATGTGTTTTGCTTCAATTTGGCTCATTTTACAAAGGTGCTTATTTCTGGAGTGAACATGCAGTTCTACTCAAGAGTAAGCAATTAAGCGAAATAAACCTATAGAACGCTTATTTGTCTTCTATCTGTGCATACTGACACTCCACCAATATGTTTCGCTTCAATTTGGCTCATTTTACAAAGGTGCTTATTTCTGGAGTGAACATGCAGTTCTACTCAAGAGTAAGCAACTAAGCGAAATAAACCTATAGAACGCTTACTTGTCTTCTATCTATGCATTCTGACACTCCAACAATGTGTTCTGCTTCAATTTGGCTCATTTTACAAAGGTGCTTATTTCTGGAGTGAACATGCAGTTCTACTCAAGAGTAAGCAATTAAGCGAAATAAACCTATAGAACGCTTATTTGTCTTCTATCTGTGCAATCTGACACTCCAACAATGTGTTTTGCTTCAATTTGGCTCATTTTACAAAGGGGCTTATTTCTGGAATTCACATGCAGTTCTACTCATGAGTAAGCAACTAAGCGAAATAAACCTATAGATCGCTTATTTATCTTCTATCTATGCATTCTGACACTCCACCAATATGTTTTGCTTCAATTTGGCTAATTTTAAAAACGTGCTTATTTCTGGAGTGCAGATGCATTTCTACTCATGAGTAAGCAACTAAGCGAAATAAACCTATAGATCGCTTATTTATCTTCTATCTATGCATTCTGACACTCCACCAATATGTTTTGCTTCAATTTGGCTCATTTTACAAAGGTGCTTATTTCTGGAGTGAACATGCATTTCTACTCAAGAGTAAGCAACTAAGCGAAATAAACCTATAGAACGCTTATTTGTCTTCTATCTGTGCAATCTGACACTCCAACCATGTGTTTTGCTTCAATTTGGCTCATTTTACAAAGGTGCTTATTTCTGGAGTTCACATGCAGTTCTACTCATGAGTAAGCAACTAAGCGAAGTAAACCTATAGATCGCTTATTTATCTTCTATCTATGCATTCTGACACTCCAACAATGTGTTTTGCTTCAATTTGGCTCATTTTACAAAGGTGCTTATTTCTGGACTGAACATGCAGTTCTACTCAAGAGTAAGCAATTAAGCGAAATAAACCTATAGAACGCTTATTTGTCTTCTATCTGTGCATTCTGACACTCCACCAATATGTTTCGCTTCAATTTGGCTCATTTTACAAAGGTGCTTATTTCTGGAGTGAACATGCAGTTCTACTCAAGAGTAAGCAACTAAGCGAAATAAACCTATAGAACGCTTACTTGTCTTCTATCTGTGCATTGTGACACTCCAACAATGTGTTCTGCTTCAATTTGGCTCATTTTACAAAGGTGCTTATTTCTGGAGTGAACATTCAGTTCTACTCAAGAGTAAGCAATTAAGCGAAATAAACCTATAGAACGCTTTTTTGTCTTCTATTTGTGCAATCTGACACTCCAACCATGTATTTTGCTTCAATTTGGCTCATGTTACAAAGGTGCTTATTTCTGTAGTTCACATGCAGTTCTACTCATGAGTAAGCAACTAAGCGAAATAAACCTATAGATCGCTTATTTATCTTCTATCTATGCATTCTGACACTCCAACAATGTGTTTTGCTTCAATTTGGCTCATTTTACAAAGGTGCTTATTTCTGGAGTTCACATGCATATCTACTCAAGAGTAAGCAACTAAGTGAAATAAACCTATAGAACGCTTATTTGTCTTCTATCTATGCATTCTGACACTCCACCAATATGTTTTGCTTCAATTTGGCTCATTTTACAAACGTGCTTATTTCTGGAGTGAACATGCAGTTCTACTCAAGAGTAAGCAACTAAGCGAAATAAACCTATAGATCGCTTATTTATCTTCTATCTATGCATTCTGACACTCCAACAATGTGTTCTGCTTCAATTTGGCTCATTTTACAAAGGTGCTTATTTCTGGACTGAACATGCAGTTCTACTCAAGAGTAAGCAACTAAGCGAAATAAACCTATAGAACGCTTACTTGTCTTCTATCTGTGCATTCTGACACTCCAACAATGTGTTCTGCTTCAATTTGGCTCATTTTACAAAGGTGCTTATTTCTGGAGTGAACATGCAGTTCTACTCAAGAGTAAGCAATTAAGCGAAATAAACCTATAGAACGCTTATTTGTCTTCTATCTGTGCATTCTGACACTCCACCAATATGTTTCACTTCAATTTGGCTCATTTTACAAAGGTGCTTATTTCTGGAGTGAACATGCAGTTCTACTCAAGAGTAAGCAACTAAGCGAAATAAACCTATAGAACGCTTACTTGTCTTCTATCTGTGCATTCTGACACTCCAACAATGTGTTCTGCTTCAATTTGGCTCATTTTACAAAGGTGCTTATTTCTGGAGTGAACATGCAGCTCTACTCAAGAGTAAGCAATTAAGCGAAATAAACCTATAGAACGCTTATTTGTCTTCTATCTGTGCAATCTGACACTCCAACAATGTGTTTTGCTTCAATTTGGCTCATTTTACAAAGGTGCTTATTTCTGGAGTGAACATGCAGTTCTACTCAAGAGTAAGCAATTAAGCGAAAGAAACCTATAGAACGCTTATTTGTCTTCTATCTGTGCAATCTGACACTCCAACAATGTGTTTTGCTTCAATTTGGCTCATTTTACAAAGGTGCTTATTTCTGGAATTCACATGCAGTTCTACTCATGAGTAAGCAACTAAGCGAAATAAACCTATAGATCGCTTATTTATCTTCTATCTATGCATTCTGACACTCCACCAATATGTTTTGCTTCAATTTGGCTCATTTTAAAAACGTGCTTATTTCTGGAGTGCAGATGCATTTCTACTCAAGAGTAAGCAACTAAGCGAAATAAACCTATAGAACGCTTATTTGTCTTCTATCTGTGCAATCTGACACTCCAACCATGTGTTTTTCTTCAATTTGGCTCATTTTACAAAGGTGCTTATTTCTGGAGTTCACATGCAGTTCTACTCATGAGTAAGCAACTAAGCGAAATAAACCTATAGATCGCTTATTTATCTTCTATCTATGCATTCTGACACTCCAACAATGTGTTTTGCTTCAATTTGGCTCATTTTACAAAGGTGCTTATTTCTGGAGTTCACATGCATATCTACTACTCAAGAGTAAGCAATTAAGCGAAATAAACCTATAGAACGCTTACTTGTCTTCTATCTGTGCATTCTGACACTCCAACCATGTATTTTGCTTCAATTTGGCTCATGTTACAAAGGTGCTTATTTCTGTAGTTCACATGCAGTTCTACTCATGAGTAAGCAACTAAGCGAAATAAACCTATAGATCGCTTATTTATCTTCTATCTATGCATTCTGACACTCCAACAATGTGTTTTGCTTCAATTTGGCTCATTTTACAAACGTGCTTATTTCTGGAGTGAACATGCAGTTCTACTCAAGAGTAAGCAACTAAGCGAAATAAACCTATAGATCGCTTATTTATCTTCTATCTATGCATTCTGACACTCCAACAATGTGTTCTGCTTCAATTTGGCTCATTTTACAAAGGTGCTTATTTCTGGAGTGAACATGCAGTTCTACTCAAGAGTAAGCAATTAAGCGAAATAAACCTATAGAACGCTTATTTGTCTTCTATCTGTGCATTCTGACACTCCACCAATATGTTTCACTTCAATTTGGCTCATTTTACGAAGGTGCTTATTTCTGGAGTGAACATGCAGTTCTACTCAAGAGTAAGCAACTAAGCGAAATAAACCTATAGAACGCTTACTTGTCTTCTATCTGTGCATTCTGACACTCCAACAATGTGTTCTGCTTCAATTTGGCTCATTTTACAAAGGTGCTTATTTCTGGAGTGAACATGCAGCTCTACTCAAGAGTAAGCAATTAAGCGAAATAAACCTATAGAACGCTTATTTGTCTTCTATCTGTGCAATCTGACACTCCAACAATGTGTTTTCCTTCAATTTGGCTCATTTTACAAAGGTGCTTATTTCTGGAGTGAACATGCATTTCTACTCAAGAGTAAGCAACTAAGCGAAATAAACCTATAGAACGCTTATTTGCTTTCTATTTGTGCAATCTGACACTCCAACAATGTGTTTTGCTTCAATTTGGCTCATTTTACAAAGGTGCATATTTCTGGAGTCCACATGCAGTTCTACTCATGAGTAAGCAACTAAGAGAAATAAAGCCATAGAACGCTTATCTGCCTTCTATCTATGCATTCTGACACTCCAACAATGTGTTTTGCTTCAATTTGGCTCATTTTACAAAGGTGCTTATTTCTGGAGTGAACATGCAGTTCTACTCAAGAGTAAGCAACTAAGCGAAATAAACCTATAGAACGCTTATTTGTCTTCTATCTGTGCATTCTGACACTCCAACAATGTGTTTTGCTTCAATTTGGCTAATTTTACAAAGGTGCTTATTTCTGGAGTGAACATGCAGTTCTACTCATGAGTAAGCAACTAAGCGAAATAAACCTATAGATCGCTTATTTATCTTCTATCTATGCATTCTGACACTCCACCAATATGTTTTGCTTCAATTTGGCTAATTTTACAAAGGTGCTTATTTCTGGAGTGAACATGCATTTCTACTCAAGAGTAAGCAACTAAGCGAAATAAACCTATAGAGCGCTTATTTGCTTTCTATCTGTGCAATCTGACACTCCAACAATGTGTTTTGCTTCAATTTGGCTCATTTTACAAAGGTGCATATTTCTGGAGTCCACATGCAGTTCTACTCATGAGTAAGCAACTAAGTGAAATAAACCTATAGATCGCTTATTTATCTTCTATCTATGCATTCTGACACTCCAACAATGTGTTCTGCTTCAATTTGGCTCATTTTACAAAGGTGCTTATTCCTGGAGTGAACATGCAGTTCTACTCAAGAGTAAGCAATTAAGCGAAATAAACCTATAGAACGCTTTTTTGTCTTCTATCTGTGCAATCTCACACTCCAACCATGTGTTTTGCTTCAATTTGGCTCATTTTACAAAGGTGCTTATTTCTGGAGTGAACATGCATATCTACTCAAGAGTAAGCAACTAAGCGAAATAAACCTATAGAACGCTTATTTGTCTTCTATCTATGCATTCTGACACTCCACCAATATGTTTTGCTTCAATTTGGCTCATTTTACAAACGTGCTTATTTCTGGAGTGAACATGCAGTTCTACTCAAGAGTAAGCAACTAAGCGAAATAAACCTATAGATCGCTTATTTATCTTCTATCTATGCATTCTGACACTCCAACAATGTGTTCTGCTTCAATTTGGCTCATTTTACAAAGGTGCTTATTTCTGGACTGAACATGCAGTTCTACTCAAGAGTAAGCAACTAAGCGAAATAAACCTATAGAACGCTTACTTGTCTTCTATCTGTGCAATCTGACACTCCAACCATGTGTTTTGCTTCAATTTGGCTCATTTTACAAAGGTGCTTATTTCTGGAATTCACATGCAGTTCTACTCATGAGTAAGCAATTAAGCGAAATAAACCTATAGATCGCTTATTTATCTTCTATCAATGCATTCTGACACTCCACCAATATGTTTTGCTTCAATTTGGCTCATTTTACAAAGGTGCTTATTTCTGGAGTGAACATGCAGTTCTACTCATGAGTAAGCAACTAAGCGAAATAAACCTATAGATCGCTTATTTATCTTCTATCTATGCATTCTGACACTCCACCAATATGTTTTGCTTCAATTTGGCTAATTTTACAAAGGTGCTTATTTCTGGAGTGAACATGCATTTCTACTCAAGAGTAAGCAACTAAGCGAAATAAACCTATAGAGCGCTTATTTGCTTTCTATCTGTGCAATCTGACACTCCAACAATGTGTTTTGCTTCAATTTGGCTCATTTTACAAAGGTGCATATTTCTGGAGTCCACATGCAGTTCTACTCATGAGTAAGCAACTAAGTGAAATAAACCTATAGATCGCTTATTTATCTTCTATCTATGCATTCTGACACTCCAACAATGTGTTCTGCTTCAATTTGGCTCATTTTACAAAGGTGCTTATTCCTGGAGTGAACATGCAGTTCTACTCAAGAGTAAGCAATTAAGCGAAATAAACCTATAGAACGCTTTTTTGTCTTCTATCTGTGCAATCTCACACTCCAACCATGTGTTTTGCTTCAATTTGGCTCATTTTACAAAGGTGCTTATTTCTGTAGTTCACATGCAGTTCTACTCATGAGTAAGCAACTAAGCGAAATAAACCTATAGATCGCTTATTTGTCTTCTATCTATGCATTCTGACACTCCACCAATATGTTTTGCTTCAATTTGGCTCATTTTACAAACGTGCTTATTTCTGGAGTGAACATGCAGTTCTACTCAAGAGTAAGCAACTAAGCGAAATAAACCTATAGAACGCTTATTTGTATTCTATCTGTGCATTCTGACACTCCAACAATGTGTTTTGCTTCAATTTGGCTCATTTTACAAAGGTGCTTATTTCTGGAGTGAACATGCAGTTCTACTCAAGAGTAAGCAACTAAGCGAAAAAAACCTATAGATCGCTTATTAGTATTCTATCTATGCATTCTGACACTCCATCAATGTGTTTTGCTTCAATTTGCCTCATTTTACAAAGCTGCTTATTCCTGGAGTGAACATGCAGTTCTACTCAAGAGTAAGCAATTAAGCGAAATAAACCTATAGAACGCTTATTTGTCTTCTATCTGTGCAATCTGACACTCCAACAATGTGTTTTGCTTCAATTTGGCTCATTTTACAAAGGTGCATATTTCTGGAGTCCACATGCAGTTCTACTCATGAGTAAGCAACTAAGTGAAATAAACCTATAGATCGCTTATTTATCTTCTATCTATGCATTCTGACACTCCAACAATGTGTTCTGCTTCAATTTGGCTCATTTTACAAAGGTGCTTATTCCTGGAGTGAACATGCAGTTCTACTCAAGAGTAAGCAATTAAGCGAAATAAACCTATAGAACGCTTTTTTGTCTTCTATCTGTGCAATCTCACACTCCAACCATGTGTTTTGCTTCAATTTGGCTCATTTTACAAAGGTGCTTATTTCTGGAGTGAACATGCATATCTACTCAAGAGTAAGCAACTAAGCGAAATAAACCTATAGAACGCTTATTTGTCTTCTATCTATGCATTCTGACACTCCACCAATATGTTTTGCTTCAATTTGGCTCATTTTACAAACGTGCTTATTTCTGGAGTGAACATGCAGTTCTACTCAAGAGTAAGCAACTAAGCGAAATAAACCTATAGAACGCTTACTTTTCTTCTATCTGTGCATTCTGACACTCCAACAATGTGTTCTGCTTCAATTTGGCTCATTTTACAAAGGTTCTTATTTCTGGAGTGAACATGCAGTTCTACTCAAGAGTAAGCAATTAAGCGAAATAAACCTATAGAACGCTTATTTGTCTTCTATCTGTGCAATCTGACACTCCAACAATGTGTTTTGCTTCAATTTGGCTCATTTTACAAAGGTGCTTATTTCTGGAGTGAACATGCATTTCTACTCAAGAGTAAGCAACTAAGCGAAATAAACCTATAGAACGCTTATTTGCTTTCTATCTGTGCAATCTGACACTCCAACAATGTGTTTTGCTTCAATTTGGCTCATTTTACAAAGGTGCATATTTCTGGAGTCCACATGCAGTTCTACTCATGAGTAAGCAACTAAGAGAAATAAAGCCATAGAACGCTTATCTGCCTTCTATCTATGCATTCTGACACTCCAACAATGTGTTTTGCTTCAATTTGGCTCATTTTACAAAGGTGCATATTTCTGGAGTCCACATGCAGTTCTACTCATGAGTAAGCAACTAAGTGAAATAAACCTATAGATCGCTTATTTATCTTCTATCTATGCATTCTGACACTCCAACAATGTGTTCTGCTTCAATTTGGCTCATTTTACAAAGGTGCTTATTCCTGGAGTGAACATGCAGTTCTACTCAAGAGTAAGCAATTAAGCGAAATAAACCTATAGAACGCTTTTTTGTCTTCTATCTGTGCAATCTCACACTCCAACCATGTGTTTTGCTTCAATTTGGCTCATTTTACAAAGGTGCTTATTTCTGGAGTGAACATGCATATCTACTCAAGAGTAAGCAACTAAGCGAAATAAACCTATAGAACGCTTATTTGTCTTCTATCTATGCATTCTGACACTCCACCAATATGTTTTGCTTCAATTTGGCTCATTTTACAAACGTGCTTATTTCTGGAGTGAACATGCAGTTCTACTCAAGAGTAAGCAACTAAGCGAAATAAACCTATAGAACGCTTACTTTTCTTCTATCTGTGCATTCTGACACTCCAACAATGTGTTCTGCTTCAATTTGGCTCATTTTACAAAGGTTCTTATTTCTGGAGTGAACATGCAGTTCTACTCAAGAGTAAGCAATTAAGCGAAATAAACCTATAGAACGCTTATTTGCTTTCTATCTGTGCAATCTGACACTCCAACAATGTGTTTTGCTTCAATTTGGCTCATTTTACAAAGGTGCATATTTCTGGAGTCCACATGCAGTTCTACTCATGAGTAAGCAACTAAGAGAAATAAAGCCATAGAACGCTTATCTGCCTTCTATCTATGCATTCTGACACTCCAACAATGTGTTTTGCTTCAATTTGGCTCATTTTACAAAGGTGCTTATTTCTGGAGTGAACATGAAGTTCTACTCAAGAGTAAGCAACTAAGCGAAATAAACCTATAGAACGCTTATTTGTCTTCTATCTGTGCATTCTGACACTCCAACAATGTGTTTTGCTTCAATTTGGCTCATTTTACAAAGGTGCTTATTTCTGGAGTGAACATGCAGTTCTACTCAAGAGTAAGCAACTAAGCGAAAAAAAACCTATAGATCGCATATTAGTATTCTATCTATGCATTCTGACACTCCATCAATGTGTTTTGCTTCAATTTGCCTCATTTTACAAAGGTGCTTATTTCTGGACTGAACATGCAGTTCTACTCAAGAGTAAGCAATTAAGCGAAATAAACCTATAGAACGCTTATTTGTCTTCTATCTGTGCAATCTGACACTCCAACAATGTGTTTTGCTTCAATTTGGCTCATTTTACGAAGGTGCATATTTCTGGAGTTCACATGCAGTTCTACTCATGAGTAAGCAACTAAGTGAAATAAACCTATAGATCGCTTATTTATCTTCTATCTATGCATTCTGACACTCCAACAATGTGTCCTGCTTCAATTTGCCTCATTTTACAAAGGTGCTTATTTCTGGAGTGAACATGCAGTTCTACTCAAGAGTAAGCAACTAAGCGAAATAAACCTATAGAACGCTTATTTGTCTTCTATCTGTGCATTCTGACACTCCAACAATGTGTTTTGCTTCAATTTGGCTCATTTTACAAAGGTGCTTATTTCTGGAGTGAACATGCAGTTCTACTCAAGAGTAAGCAACTAAGCGAAAAAACCTATAGATCGCTTATTAGTATTCTATCTATGCATTCTGACACTCCATCAATGTGTTTTGCTTCAATTTGCCTCATTTTACAAAGGTGCTTATTTCTGGACTGAACATGCAGTTCTACTCAAGAGTAAGCAACTAAGAGAAATAAAGCCATAGAACGCTTATCTGCCTTCTATCTATGCATTCTGACACTCCAACAATGTGTTTTGCTTCAATTTGGCTCATTTTACAAAGGTGCTTATTTCTGGAGTGAACATGCAGTTCTACTCAAGAGTAAGCAACTAAGCGAAATAAACCTATAGAACGCTTATTTGTCTTCTATCTGTGCATTCTGACACTCCATCAATGTGTTTTGCTTCAATTTGCCTCATTTTACAAAGCTGCTTATTCCTGGAGTGAACATGCAGTTCTACTCAAGAGTAAGCAATTAAGCGAAATAAACCTATAGAACGCTTATTTGTCTTCTATCTGTGCAATCTGACACTCCAACAATGTGTTTTGCTTCAATTTGGCTCATTTTACAAAGGTGCATATTTCTGGAGTCCACATGCAGTTCTACTCATGAGTAAGCAACTAAGTGAAATAAACCTATAGATCGCTTATTTATCTTCTATCTATGCATTCTGACACTCCAACAATGTGTTCTGCTTCAATTTGGCTCATTTTACAAAGGTGCTTATTCCTGGAGTGAACATGCAGTTCTACTCAAGAGTAAGCAATTAAGCGAAATAAACCTATAGAACGCTTTTTTGTCTTCTATCTGTGCAATCTCACACTCCAACCATGTGTTTTGCTTCAATTTGGCTCATTTTACAAAGGTGCTTATTTCTGGAGTGAACATGCATATCTACTCAAGAGTAAGCAACTAAGCGAAATAAACCTATAGAACGCTTATTTGTCTTCTATCTATGCATTCTGACACTCCACCAATATGTTTTGCTTCAATTTGGCTCATTTTACAAACGTGCTTATTTCTGGAGTGAACATGCAGTTCTACTCAAGAGTAAGCAACTAAGCGAAATAAACCTATAGATCGCTTATTTATCTTCTATCTATGCATTCTGACACTCAAACAATGTGTTCTGCTTCAATTTGGCTCATTTTGCAAAGGTGCTTATTCCTGGAGTGAACATGCAGTTCTACTCAAGAGTAAGCAACTAAGCGAAATAAAGCCATAGAACGCTTATCTGCCTTCTATTTATACATTCTGACACTCCAACAATGTGTTTTGCTTCAATTTGGCTCATTTTACAAAGGTGCTTATTTCTGGAGTGAACATGCAGTTCTACTCAAGAGTAAGCAACTAAGAGAAATAAAGCCATAGAACGCTTATCTGCCTTCTATCTATGCATTCTGACACTCCAACAATGTGTTTTGCTTCAATTTGGCTCATTTTACAAAGGTGCTTATTTCTGGAGTGAACATGCAGTTCTACTCAAGAGTAAGCAACTAAGCGAAATAAACCTATAGAACGCTTATTTGTCTTCTATCTGTGCATTCTGACACTCCAACAATGTGTTTTGCTTCAATTTGGCTCATTTTACAAAGGTGCTTATTTCTGGAGTGAACATGCAGTTCTACTCAAGAGTAAGCAACTAAGCGAAAAAAACCTATAGATCGCTTATTAGTATTCTATCTATGCATTCTGACACTCCATCAATGTGTTTTGCTTCAATTTGCCTCATTTTACAAAGGTGCTTATTTCTGGACTGAACATGCAGTTCTACGCAAGAGTAAGCAATTAAGCGAAATAAACCTATAGAACGCTTATTTGTCTTCTATCTGTGCAATCTGACACTCCAACAATGTGTTTTGCTTCAATTTGGCTCATCTTACAAAGGTGCATATTTCTGGAGTTCACACGCAGTTCTACTCATGAGTAAGCAACTAAGTGAAATAAACCTATAGATCGCTTATTTATCTTCTATCTCTGCATTCTGACACTCAAACAATGTGTTCTGCTTCAATTTGGCTCATTTTACAAAGGTGCTTATTCCTGGAGTGAACATGCAGTTCTACTCAAGAGTAAGCAAAAAAGCGAAATAAAGCCATAGAACGCTTATCTGCCTTCTATCTATGCATTCTGACACTCCAACAATGTGTTTTGCTTCAATTTGGCTCATTTTACAAAGGTGCTTATTTCTGGAGTGAACATGCAGTTCTACTCAAGAGTAAGCAATTAAGCGAAATAAAGCCATAGAACGCTTATTTGTTTTCTATCTGTGCAATCTGACACTCCAACAATGTGTTTTGCTTCAATTTGGCTCATTTTACAAAGGTGCTTATTTCTGGAGTGAACATGCATTTCTACTCAAGAGTAAGCAACTAAGCGAAATAAACCTATAGAACGCTTATTTGTCTTCTATCTGTGCAATCTGACACTCCAACAATGTGTTTTGCTTCAATTTGGCTCATTTTACAAAGGTGCATATTTCTGGAGTTCACATGCAGTTCTACTCATGAGTAAGCAACTAAGTGAAATAAACCTATAGATCGCTTATTTATCTTCTATCTATGCATTCTGACACTCAAACAATGTGTTCTGCTTCAATTTGGCTCATTTTGCAAAGGTGCTTATTCCTGGAGTGAACATGCAGTTCTACTCAAGAGTAAGCAACTAAGCGAAATAAAGCCATAGAACGCTTATCTGCCTTCTATTTATACATTCTGACACTCCAACAATGTGTTTTGCTTCAATTTGGCTCATTTTACAAAGGTGCTTATTTCTGGAGTGAACATGCAGTTCTACTCAAGAGTAAGCAACTAAGAGAAATAAAGCCATAGAACGCTTATCTGCCTTCTATCTATGCATTCTGACACTCCAACAATGTGTTTTGCTTCAATTTGGCTCATTTTACAAAGGTGCTTATTTCTGGAGTGAACATGCAGTTCTACTCAAGAGTAAGCAACTAAGCGAAATAAACCTATAGAACGCTTATTTGTCTTCTATCTGTGCATTCTGACACTCCAACAATGTGTTTTGCTTCAATTTGGCTCATTTTACAAAGGTGCTTATTTCTGGAGTGAACATGCAGTTCTACTCAAGAGTAAGCAACTAAGCGAAAAAAACCTATAGATCGCTTATTAGTATTCTATCTATGCATTCTGACACTCCATCAATGTGTTTTGCTTCAATTTGCCTCATTTTACAAAGGTGCCTATTTCTGGACTGAACATGCAGTTCTACGCAAGAGTAAGCAATTAAGCGAAATAAACCTATAGAACGCTTATTTGTCTTCTATCTGTGCAATCTGACACTCCAACAATGTGTTTTGCTTCAATTTGGCTCATCTTACAAAGGTGCATATTTCTGGAGTTCACACGCAGTTCTACTCATGAGTAAGCAACTAAGTGAAATAAACCTATAGATCGCTTATTTATCTTCTATCTCTGCATTCTGACACTCAAACAATGTGTTCTGCTTCAATTTGGCTCATTTTACAAAGGTGCTTATTCCTGGAGTGAACATGCAGTTCTACTCAAGAGTAAGCAAAAAAGCGAAATAAAGCCATAGAACGCTTATCAGCCTTCTATCTATGCATTCTGACACTCCAACAATGTGTTTTGCTTCAATTTGGCTCATTTTACAAAGGTGCTTATTTCTGGAGTGAACATGCAGTTCTACTCAAGAGTAAGCAACTAAGAGAAATAAAGCCATAGAACGCTTATCTGCCTTCTATCTATGCATTCTGACACTCCAACAATGTGTTTTGCTTCAATTTGGCTCATTTTACGAAGGTGCTTATTTCTGGAGTGAACATGCAGTTCTACTCATGAGTAAGCAATTAAGCGAAATAAACCTATAGATCGCTTATTTATCTTCTATCAATGCATTCTGACACTCCAACAATGTGTTTTGCTTCAATTTGGCTCATTTTACAAACGTGCTTATTTCTGGAGTGAACATGCAGTTCTACTCAAGAGTAAGCAACTAAGCGAAATAAACCTATAGAACGCTTATTTGTCTTCTATCTGTGCATTCTGACACTCCAACAATGTGTTTTGCTTCAATTTGGCTCATTTTACAAAGGTGCATATTTCTGGAGTCCACATGCAGTTCTACTCAAGAGTAAGCAACTAAGCGAAAAAACGTATAGATCGCTTATTAGTATTCTATCTATGCATTCTGACACTCCATCAATGTGTTTTGCTTCAATTTGCCTCATTTTACAAAGGTGCTTATTTCTGGACTGAACATGCAGTTCTACTCAAGAGTAAGCAATTAAGCGAAATAAACCTATAGAACGCTTATTTGTCTTCTATCTGTGCAATCTGACACTCCAACAATGTGTTTTGCTTCAATTTGGCTCATTTTACAAAGGTGCATATTTCTGGAGTTCACATGCAGTTCTACTCATGAGTAAGCAACTAAGTGAAATAAACCTATAGATCGCTTATTTATCTTCTATCTATGCATTCTGACACTCAAACAATGTGTTCTGCTTCAATTTGGCTCATTTTACAAAGGTGCTTATTCCTGGAGTGAACATGCAGGTCTACTCAATAGTAAGCAACTAAGCGAAATAAAGCCATAGAACGCTTATCTGCCTTCTATCTATACATTCTGACACTCCAACAATGTGTTTTGCTTCAATTTGGCTCATTTTACAAAGGTGCTCATTTCTGGAGTGAACATGCAGTTCTACTCAAGAGTAAGCAACTAAGAGAAATAAAGCCATAGAACGCTTATCTGCCTTCTATCTATGCATTCTGACACTCCAACAATGTGTTTTGCTTCAATTTGGCTCATTTTACAAAGGTGCTTATTTCTGGAGTGAACATGCAGTTCTACTCAAGAGTAAGCAACTAAGCGAAATAAACCTATAGAACGCTTATTTGTCTTCTATCTGTGCATTCTGACACTCCAACAATGTGTTTTGCTTCAATTTGGCTCATTTTACAAAGGTGCTTATTTCTGGAGTGAACATGCAGTTCTACTCAAGAGTAAGCAACTAAGCGAAAAAAACCTATAGATCGCTTATTTGTCTTCTATCTGTGCATTCTGACACTCCAACCATGTGTTTTGCTTCAATTTGGCTCATTTTACAAAGGTGCTTATTTCTGGAGTGAACATGCAGTTCTACTCATGAGTAAGCAATTAAGCGAAATAAACCTATAGATCGCTTATTTATCTTCTATCAATGCATTCTGACACTCCAACAATGTGTTTTGCTTCAATTTGGCTCATTTTACAAACGTGCTTATTTCTGGAGTGAACATGCAGTTCTACTCAAGAGTAAGCAACTAAGCGAAATAAACCTATAGAACGCTTATTTGTCTTCTATCTGTGCATTCTGACACTCCAACAATGTGTTTTGCTTCAATTTGGCTCATTTTACAAAGGTGCTTATTTCTGGAGTGAACATGCAGTTCTACTCAAGAGTAAGCAACTAAGCGAAAAAACCTATAGATCGCTTATTAGTATTCTATCTATGCATTCTGACACTCCATCAATGTGTTTTGCTTCAATTTGCCTCATTTTACAAAGGTGCTTATTTCTGGACTGAACATGCAGTTCTACTCAAGAGTAAGCAATTAAGCGAAATAAACCTATAGAACGCTTATTTGTCTTCTATCTGTGCAATCTGACACTCCAACAATGTGTTTTGCTTCAATTTGGCTCATTTTACAAAGGTGCATATTTCTGGAGTTCACATGCAGTTCTACTCATGAGTAAGCAACTAAGTGAAATAAACCTATAGATCGCTTATTTATCTTCTATCTATGCATTCTGACACTCAAACAATGTGTTCTGCTTCAATTTGGCTCATTTTACAAAGGTGCTTATTCCTGGAGTGAACATGCAGGTCTACTCAAGAGTAAGCAACTAAGCGAAATAAAGCCATAGAACGCTTATCTGCCTTCTATCTATACATTCTGACACTCCAACAATGTGTTTTGCTTCAATTTGGCTCATTTTACAAAGGTGCTCATTTCTGGAGTGAACATGCAGTTCTACTCAAGAGTAAGCAACTAAGAGAAATAAAGCCATAGAACGCTTATCTGCCTTCTATCTATGCATTCTGACACTCCAACAATGTGTTTTGCTTCAATTTGGCTCATTTTACAAAGGTGCTTATTTCTGGAGTGAACATGCAGTTCTACTCAAGAGTAAGCAACTAAGCGAAATAAACCTATAGAACGCTTATTTGTCTTCTATCTGTGCATTCTGACACTCCAACAATGTGTTTTGCTTCAATTTGGCTCATTTTACAAAGGTGCTTATTTCTGGAGTGAACATGCAGTTCTACTCAAGAGTAAGCAACTAAGCGAAAAAAACCTATAGATCGCTTATTTGTCTTCTATCTGTGCATTCTGACACTCCAACCATGTGTTTTGCTTCAATTTGGCTCATTTTACAAAGGTGCTTATTTCTGGAGTGAACATGCATATCTACTCAAGAGTAAGCAACTAAGCGAAATAAACCTATAGAACGCTTATTTGTCTTCTATCTATGCATTCTGACACTCCACCAATATGTTTTGCTTCAATTTGGCTCATTTTACAAACGTGCTTATTTCTGGAGTGAACATGCAGTTCTACTCAAGAGTAAGCAACTAAGCGAAATAAACCTATAGATCGCTTATTTATCTTCTATCTATGCATTCTGACACTCCAACAATGTGTTCTGCTTCAATTTGGCTCATTTTACAAAGGTGCTTATTTCTGGACTGAACATGCAGTTCTACTCAAGAGTAAGCAACTAAGCGAAATAAACCTATAGAACGCTTACTTGTCTTCTATCTGTGCAATCTGACACTCCAACCATGTGTTTTGCTTCAATTTGGCTCATTTTACAAAGGTGCTTATTTCTGGAATTCACATGCAGTTCTACTCATGAGTAAGCAATTAAGCGAAATAAACCTATAGATCGCTTATTTATCTTCTATCAATGCATTCTGACACTCCACCAATATGTTTTGCTTCAATTTGGCTCATTTTACAAAGGTGCTTATTTCTGGAGTGAACATGCAGTTCTACTCATGAGTAAGCAACTAAGTGAAATAAACCTATAGATCGCTTATTTATCTTCTATCTATGCATTCTGACACTCCACCAATATGTTTTGCTTCAATTTGGCTAATTTTACAAAGGTGCTTATTTCTGGAGTGAACATGCATTTCGACTCAAGAGTAAGCAACTAAGCGAAATAAACCTATAGAACGCTTATTTGCTTTCTATCTGTGCAATCTGACACTCCAACAATGTGTTTTGCTTCAATTTGGCTCATTTTACAAAGGTGCATATTTCTGGAGTCCACATGCAGTTCTACTCATGAGTAAGCAACTAAGCGAAATAAACCTATAGATCGCTTATTTGTCTTCTATCTATGCATTCTGACACTCCACCAATATGTTTTGCTTCAATTTGGCTCATTTTACAAACGTGCTTATTTCTGGAGTGAACATGCAGTTCTACTCAAGAGTAAGCAACTAAGCGAAATAAACCTATAGATCGCTTATTTATCTTCTATCTATGCATTCTGACACTCCAACAATGTGTTCTGCTTCAATTTGGCTCATTTTACAAAGGTGCTTATTTCTGGACTGAACATGCAGTTCTACTCAAGAGTAAGCAATTAAGCGAAATAAACCTATAGAACGCTTATTTGTCTTCTATCTGTGCAATCTGACACTCCAACAATGCGTTTTGCTTCAATTTGGCTCATTTTACAAAGGTGCTTATTTCTGGAGTGAACATGCATTTCTACTCAAGAGTAAGCAACTAAGCGAAATAAACCTATAGAACGCTTACTTGTCTTCTATCTGTGCATTCTGACACTCCAACAATGTGTTTTGCTTCAATTTGGCTCATTTTACAAACGTGCTTATTTCTGGAGTGAACATGCAGTTCTACTCAAGAGTAAGCAACTAAGCGAAATAAACCTATAGAACGCTTATTTGTCTACAATCTGTGCAATCTGACACTCCAACCATGTGTTTTGCTTCAATTTGGCTCATTTTACAAAGGTGCTTATTTCTGGAGTTCACATGCAGTTCTACTCATGAGTAAGCAACTAAGCGAAATAAACCTATAGATCGCTTATTTATCTTCTATCTATGCATTCTGACACTCCAACAATGTGTTTTGCTTCAATTTGGCTCATTTTACAAAGGTGCTTATTTCTGGAGTTCACATGCATATCTACTCAAGAGTAAGCAACTAAGCGAAATAAACCTATAGAACGCTTATTTGCTTTCTATCTGTGCAATCTGACACTCCAACAATGTGTTTTGCTTCAATTTGGCTCATTTTACAAAGGTGCATATTTCTGGAGTCCACATGCAGTTCTACTCATGAGTAAGCAACTAAGTGAAATAAACCTATAGATCGCTTATTTATCTTCTATCTATGCATTCTGACACTCAAACAATGTGTTCTGCTTCAATTTGGCTCATTTTACAAAGGTGCTTATTTCTGGAGTGAACATGCAGTTCTACTCAAGAGTAAGCAATTAAGCGAAATAAACCTATAGAACGCTTTTTTGTCTTCTATCTGTGCAATCTCACACTCCAACCATGTGTTTTGCTTCAATTTGGCTCATTTTACAAAGGTGCTTATTTCTGTAGTTCACATGCAGTTCTACTCATGAGTAAGCAACTAAGCGAAATAAACCTATAGATCGCTTATTTATCTTCTATCTATGCATTCTGACACTCCAACAATGTGTTTTGCTTCAATTTGGCTCATTTTACAAAGGTGCTTATTTCTGGAGTTCACATGCATATCTACTACTCAAGAGTAAGCAACTAAGCGAAATGAACCTATAGAACGCTTATTTGTCTTCTATCTATGCATTCTGACACTCCACCAATATGTTTTGCTTCAATTTGGCTCATTTTACAAACGTGCTTATTTCTGGAGTGAACATGCAGTTCTACTCAAGAGTAAGCAACTAAGCGAAATAAACCTATAGAACGCTTTTTTGTCTTCTATCTGTGCAATCTCACACTCCAACAATGTGTTCTGCTTCAATTTGGCTCATTTTACAAAGGTGCTTATTTCTGGACTGAACATGCAGTTCTACTCAAGAGTAAGCAATTAAGCGAAATAAACCTATAGAACGCTTATTTGTCTTCTATCTGTGCATTCTGACACTCCACCAATATGTTTCACTTCAATTTGGCTCATTTTACAAAGGTGCTTATTTCTGGAGTGAACATGCAGTTCTACTCAAGAGTAAGCAACTAAGCGAAATAAACCTATAGAACGCTTACTTTTCTTCTATCTGTGCATTCTGACACTCCAACAATGTGTTCTGCTTCAATTTGGCTCATTTTACAAAGGTTCTTATTTCTGGAGTGAACATGCAGTTCTACTCAAGAGTAAGCAATTAAGCGAAATAAACCTATAGAACGCTTATTTGTCTTCTATCTGTGCAATCTGACACTCCAACAATGTGTTTTGCTTCAATTTGGCTCATTTTACAAAGGTGCTTATTTCTGGAGTGAACATGCATTTCTACTCAAGAGTAAGCAACTAAGCGAAATAAACCTATAGAACGCTTATTTGCTTTCTATCTGTGCAATCTGACACTCCAACAATGTGTTTTGCTTCAATTTGGCTCATTTTACAAAGGTGCATATTTCTGGAGTCCACATGCAGTTCTACTCATGAGTAAGCAACTAAGAGAATTAAAGCCATAGAACGCTTATCTGCCTTCTATCTATGCATTCTGACACTCCAACAATGTGTTTTGCTTCAATTTGGCTCATTTTACAAAGGTGCTTATTTCTGGAGTGAACATGAAGTTCTACTCAAGAGTAAGCAACTAAGCGAAATAAACCTATAGAACGCTTATTTGTCTTCTATCTGTGCATTCTAACACTCCAACAATGTGTTTTGCTTCAATTTGGCTCATTTTACAAAGGTGCTTATTTCTGGACTGAACATGCAGTTCTACTCAAGAGTAAGCAATTAAGCGAAATAAACCTATAGAACGCTTATTTGTCTTCTATCTGTGCAATCTGACACTCCAACAATGTGTTTTGCTTCAATTTGGCTCATTTTACGAAGGTGCATATTTCTGGAGTTCACATGCAGTTCTACTCATGAGTAAGCAACTAAGTGAAATAAACCTATAGATCGCTTATTTATCTTCTATCTATGCATTCTGACACTCCAACAATGTGTCCTGCTTCAATTTGCCTCATTTTACAAAGGTGCTTATTTCTGGAGTGAACATGCAGTTCTACTCAAGAGTAAGCAACTAAGCGAAATAAACCTATAGAACGCTTATTTGTCTTCTATCTGTGCATTCTGACACTCCAACAATGTGTTTTGCTTCAATTTGGCTCATTTTACAAAGGTGCTTATTTCTGGAGTGAACATGCAGTTCTACTCAAGAGTAAGCAACTAAGCGAAAAAACCTATAGATCGCTTATTAGTATTCTATCTATGCATTCTGACACTCCATCAATGTGTTTTGCTTCAATTTGCCTCATTTTACAAAGGTGCTTATTTCTGGACTGAACATGCAGTTCTACTCAAGAGTAAGCAACTAAGAGAAATAAAGCCATAGAACGCTTATCTGCCTTCTATCTATGCATTCTGACACTCCAACAATGTGTTTTGCTTCAATTTGGCTCATTTTACAAAGGTGCTTATTTCTGGAGTGAACATGCAGTTCTACTCAAGAGTAAGCAACTAAGCGAAATAAACCTATAGAACGCTTATTTGTCTTCTATCTGTGCATTCTGACACTCCAACAATGTGTTTTGCTTCAATTTGGCTCATTTTACAAAGGTGCTTATTTCTGGAGTGAACATGCAGTTCTACTCAAGAGTAAGCAACTAAGCGAAAAAAACCTATAGATCGCTTATTAGTATTCTATCTATGCATTCTGACACTCCATCAATGTGTTTTGCTTCAATTTGCCTCATTTTACAAAGCTGCTTATTCCTGGAGTGAACATGCAGTTCTACTCAAGAGTAAGCAATTAAGCGAAATAAACCTATAGAACGCTTATTTGTCTTCTATCTGTGCAATCTGACACTCCAACAATGTGTTTTGCTTCAATTTGGCTCATTTTACAAAGGTGCTTATTTCTGGAGTGAACATGCAGTTCTACTCAAGAGTAAGCAACTAAGCGAAAAAAAACCTATAGATCGCATATTAGTATTCTATCTATGCATTCTGACACTCCATCAATGTGTTTTGCTTCAATTTGCCTCATTTTACAAAGGTGCTTATTTCTGGACTGAACATGCAGTTCTACTCAAGAGTAAGCAATTAAGCGAAATAAACCTATAGAACGCTTATTTGTCTTCTATCTGTGCAATCTGACACTCCAACAATGTGTTTTGCTTCAATTTGGCTCATTTTACGAAGGTGCATATTTCTGGAGTTCACATGCAGTTCTACTCATGAGTAAGCAACTAAGTGAAATAAACCTATAGATCGCTTATTTATCTTCTATCTATGCATTCTGACACTCCAACAATGTGTCCTGCTTCAATTTGGCTCATTTTACAAAGGTGCTTATTTCTGGAGTGAACATGCAGTTCTACTCAAGAGTAAGCAACTAAGCGAAATAAACCTATAGAACGCTTATTTGTCTTCTATCTGTGCATTCTGACACTCCAACAATGTGTTTTGCTTCAATTTGGCTCATTTTACAAAGGTGCTTATTTCTGGAGTGAACATGCAGTTCTACTCAAGAGTAAGCAACTAAGCGAAAAAACCTATAGATCGCTTATTAGTATTCTATCTATGCATTCTGACACTCCATCAATGTGTTTTGCTTCAATTTGCCTCATTTTACAAAGGTGCTTATTTCTGGACTGAACATGCAGTTCTACTCAAGAGTAAGCAATTAAGCGAAATAAACCTATAGAACGCTTATTTGTCTTCTATCTGTGCAATCTGACACTCCAACAATGTGTTTTGCTTCAATTTGGCTCATTTTACAAAGGTGCATATTTCTGGAGTTCACATGCAGTTCTACTCATGAGTAAGCACCTAAGTGAAATAAACCTATAGATCGCTCATTTATCTTCTATCTATGCATTCGGACACTCAAACAATGTGTTCTGCTTCAATTTGGCTCATTTTACAAAGGTGCTTATTCCTGGAGTGAACATGCAGGTCTACTCAAGAGTAAGCAACTAAGCGAAATAAAGCCATAGAACGCTTATCTGCCTTCTATCTATACATTCTGACACTCCAACAATGTGTTTTGCTTCAATTTGGCTCATTTTACAAAGGTGCTTATTTCTGGAGTGAACATGCAGTTCTACTCAAGAGTAAGCAACTAAGAGAAATAAAGCCATAGAACGCTTATCTGCCTTCTATCTATGCATTCTGACACTCCAACAATGTGTTTTGCTTCAATTTGGCTCATTTTACAAAGGTGCTTATTTCTGGAGTGAACATGCAGTTCTACTCAAGAGTAAGCAACTAAGCGAAATAAACCTATAGAACGCTTATTTGTCTTCTATCTGTGCATTCTGACACTCCAACAATGTGTTTTGCTTCAATTTGGCTCATTTTACAAAGGTGCTTATTTCTGGAGTGAACATGCAGTTCTACTCAAGAGTAAGCAACTAAGCGAAAAAAACCTATAGATCGCTTATTAGTATTCTATCTATGCATTCTGACACTCCATCAATGTGTTTTGCTTCAATTTGCCTCATTTTACAAAGCTGCTTATTCCTGGAGTGAACATGCAGTTCTACTCAAGAGTAAGCAATTAAGCGAAATAAACCTATAGAACGCTTATTTGTCTTCTATCTGTGCAATCTGACACTCCAACAATGTGTTTTGCTTCAATTTGGCTCATTTTACAAAGGTGCATATTTCTGGAGTTCACATGCAGTTCTACTCATGAGTAAGCAACTAAGTGAAATAAACCTATAGATCGCTTATTTATCTTCTATCTATGCATTCTGACACTCAAACAATGTGTTCTGCTTCAATTTGGCTCATTTTACAAAGGTGCTTATTCCTGGAGTGAACATGCAGTTCTACTCAAGAGTAAGCAAATAAGCAAAATAAAGCCATAGAACGCTTATCAGCCTTCTATCTATGCATTCTGACACTCCAACAATGTGTTTTGCTTCAATTTGGCTGATTTTACAAAGGTGCTTATTTCTGGAGTGAACATGCAGTTCTACTCAAGAGTAAGCAACTAAGAGAAATAAAGCCATAGAACGCTTATCTGCCTTCTATCTATGCATTCTGACACTCCAACAATGTGTTTTGCTTCAATTTGGCTCATTTTACAAAGGTGCTTATTTCTGGAGTGAACATGCAGTTCTACTCATGAGTAAGCAATTAAGCGAAATAAACCTATAGATCGCTTATTTATCTTCTATCAATGCATTCTGACACTCCACCAATATGTTTTGCTTCAATTTGGCTCATTTTACAAAGGTGCTTATTTCTGGAATGAACATGCAGTTCTACTCATGAGTAAGCAACTAAGCGAAATAAACCTATAGATCGCTTATTTATCTTCTATCTATGCATTCTTACACTCCACCAATATGTTTTGCTTCAATTTGGCTAATTTTACAAAGGTGCTTATTTCTGGAGTGAACATGCATTTCTACTCAAGAGTAAGCAACTAAGCGAAATAAACCTATAGAACGCTTATTTGCTTTCTATCTGTGCAATCTGACACTCCAACAATGTGTTTTGCTTCAATTTGGCTCATTTTACAAAGGTGCATATTTCTGGAGTCCACATGCAGTTCTACTCATGAGTAAGCAATTAAGCGAAATAAACCTATAGAACGCTTATTTGTCTTCTATCTGTGCGATCTGACACTCCAACAATGTGTTTTGCTTCAATTTGGCTCATTTTACAAAGGTGCATATTTCTGGAGTTCACATGCAGTTCTACTCATGAGTAAGCAACTAAGTGAAATAAACCTATAGATCGCTTATTTATCTTCTATCTCTGCATTCTGACACTCAAACAATGTGTTCTGCTTCAATTTGGCTCATTTTACAAAGGTGCTTATTCCTGGAGTGAACATGCAGTTCTACTCAAGAGTAAGCAAATAAGCGAAATAAAGCCATAGAACGCTTATCAGCCTTCTATCTATGCATTCTGACACTCCAACAATGTGTTTTGCTTCAATTTGGCTCATTTTACAAAGGTGCTTATTTCTGGAGTGAACATGCAGTTCTACTCAAGAGTAAGCAACTAAGAGAAATAAAGCCATAGAACGCTTATCTGCCTTCTATCTATGCATTCTGACACTCCAACAATGTGTTTTGCTTCAATTTGGCTCATTTTACAAAGGTGCTTATTTCTGGACTGAACATGCAGTTCTACTCAAGAGTAAGCAACTAAGCGAAATAAACCTATAGAACGCTTATTTGTCTTCTATCTGTGCATTCTGACACTCCAACAATGTGTTTTGCTTCAATTTGGCTCATTTTACAAAGGTGCTTATTTCTGGAGTGAACATGCAGTTCTACTCAAGAGTAAGCAACTAAGAGAAATAAAGCCATAGAATGCTTATCTGCCTTCTATCTATGCATTCTGACACTCCAACAATGTGTTTTGCTTCAATTTGGCTCATTTTACAAAGGTGCTTATTTCTGGAGTGAACATGCAGTTCTACTCAAGAGTAAGCAACTAAGCGAAATAAACCTATAGAACGCTTATTTGTCTTCTATCTGTGCATTCTGACACTCCAACAATGTGTTTTGCTTCAATTTGGCTCATTTTACAAAGGTGCTTATTTCTGGAGTGAACATGCAGTTCTACTCAAGAGTAAGCAACTAAGCGAAAAAAACCTATAGATCGCTTATTAGTATTCTATCTATGCATTCTGACACTCCATCAATGTGTTTTGCTTCAATTTGCCTCATTTTACAAAGGTGCTTATTTCTGGACTGAACATGCAGTTCTACGCAAGAGTAAGCAATTAAGCGAAATAAACCTATAGAACGCTTATTTGTCTTCTATCTGTGCAATCTGACACTCCAACAATGTGTTTTGCTTCAATTTGGCTCATCTTACAAAGGTGCATATTTCTGGAGTTCACATGCAGTTCTACTCATGAGTAAGCAACTAAGTGAAATAAACCTATAGATCGCTTATTTATCTTCTATCTCTGCATTCTGACACTCAAACAATGTGTTCTGCTTCAATTTGGCTCATTTTACAAAGGTGCTTATTCCTGGAGTGAACATGCAGTTCTACTCAAGAGTAAGCAAAAAAGCGAAATAAAGCCATAGAACGCTTATCAGCCTTCTATCTATGCATTCTGACACTCCAACAATGTGTTTTGCTTCAATTTGGCTCATTTTACAAAGGTGCTTATTTCTGGAGTGAACATGCAGTTCTACTCAAGAGTAAGCAACTAAGAGAAATAAAGCCATAGAACGCTTATCTGCCTTCTATCTATGCATTCTGACACTCCAACAATGTGTTTTGCTTCAATTTGGCTCATTTTACGAAGGTGCTTATTTCTGGAGTGAACATGCAGTTCTACTCAAGAGTAAGCAACTAAGCGAAATAAACCTATAGAACGCTTATTTGTCTTCTATCTGTGCATTCTGACACTCCAACAATGTGTTTTGCTACAATTTGGCTCATTTTACAAAGGTGCTTATTTCTGGAGTGAACATGCAGTTCTACTCAAGAGTAAGCAACTAAGCGAAAAAAACCTATAGATCGCTTATTAGTATTCTATCTATGCATTCTGACACTCCATCAATGTGTTTTGCTTCAATTTGGCTCATTTTACAAAGGTGCTTATTTCTGGAGTGAACATGCAGTTCTACTCAAGAGTAAGCAATTAAGCGAAATAAACCTATAGAACGCTTTTTTGTCTTCTATCTGTGCAATCTGACACTCCAACCATGTGTTTTGCTTCAATTTGGCTCATTTTACAAAGGTGCTTATTTCTGGAATTCACATGCAGTTCTACTCATGAGTAAGCAATTAAGCGAAATAAACCTATAGATCGCTTATTTATCTTCTATCAATGCATTCTGACACTCCAACAATGTGTTTTGCTTCAATTTGGCTCATTTTACAAAGGTGCTTATTTCTGGAGTGAACATGCAGTTCTACTCAAGAGTAAGCAACTAAGCGAAAAAACCTATAGATCGCTTATTAGTATTCTATCTATGCATTCTGACACTCCATCAATGTGTTTTGCTTCAATTTGCCTCATTTTACAAAGGTGCTTATTTCTGGACTGAACATGCAGTTCTACTCAAGAGTAAGCAATTAAGCGAAATAAACCTATAGAACGCTTATTTGTCTTCTATCTGTGCAATCTGACACTCCAACAATGTGTTTTGCTTCAATTTGGTTCATTTTACAAAGGTGCATATTTCTGGAGTTCACATGCAGTTCTACTCATGAGTAAGCAACTAAGTGAAATAAACCTATAGATCGCTTATTTATCTTCTATCTATGCATTCTGACACTCAAACAATGTGTTCTGCTTCAATTTGGCTCATTTTACAAAGGTGCTTATTCCTGGAGTGAACATGCAGGTCTACTCAAGAGTAAGCAACTAAGCGAAATAAAGCCATAGAACGCTTATCTGCCTTCTATCTATACATTCTGACACTCCAACAATGTGTTTTGCTTCAATTTGGCTCATTTTACAAAGGTGCTCATTTCTGGAGTGAACATGCAGTTCTACTCAAGAGTAAGCAACTAAGAGAAATAAAGCCATAGAACGCTTATCTGCCTTCTATCTATGCATTCTGACACTCCAACAATGTGTTTTGCTTCAATTTGGCTCATTTTACAAAGGTGCTTATTTCTGGAGTGAACATGCAGTTCTACTCAAGAGTAAGCAACTAAGCGAAATAAACCTATAGAACGCTTATTTGTCTTCTATCTGTGCATTCTGACACTCCAACAATGTGTTTTGCTTCAATTTGGCTCATTTTACAAAGGTGCTTATTTCTGGAGTGAACATGCAGTTCTACTCAAGAGTAAGCAACTAAGCGAAAAAAACCTATAGATCGCTTATTAGTATTCTATCTATGCATTCTGACACTCCATCAATGTGTTTTGCTTCAATTTGCCTCATTTTACAAAGCTGCTTATTCCTGGAGTGAACATGCAGTTCTACTCAAGAGTAAGCAATTAAGCGAAATAAACCTATAGAACGCTTATTTGTCTTCTATCTGTGCAATCTGACACTCCAACAATGTGTTTTGCTTCAATTTGGCTCATTTTACAAAGGTGCATATTTCTGGAGTTCACATGCAGTTCTACTCATGAGTAAGCAACTAAGTGAAATAAACCTATAGATCGCTTATTTATCTTCTATCTATGCATTCTGACACTCAAACAATGTGTTTTGCTTCAATTTGGCTGATTTTACAAAGGTGCTTATTTCTGGAGTGAACATGCAGTTCTACTCAAGAGTAAGCAACTAAGAGAAATAAAGCCATAGAACGCTTATCTGCCTTCTATCTATGCATTCTGACACTCCAACAATGTGTTTTGCTTCAATTTGGCTCATTTTACAAAGGTGCTTATTTCTGGAGTGAACATGCAGTTCTACTCATGAGTAAGCAATTAAGCGAAATAAACCTATAGATCGCTTATTTATCTTCTATCAATGCATTCTGACACTCCACCAATATGTTTTGCTTCAATTTGGCTCATTTTACAAAGGTGCTTATTTCTGGAATGAACATGCAGTTCTACTCATGAGTAAGCAACTAAGCGAAATAAACCTATAGATCGCTTATTTATCTTCTATCTATGCATTCTGACACTCCACCAATATGTTTTGCTTCAATTTGGCTAATTTTACAAAGGTGCTTATTTCTGGAGTGAACATGCATTTCTACTCAAGAGAAAGCAACTAAGCGAAATAAACCTATAGAACGCTTATTTGCTTTCTATCTGTGCAATCTGACACTCCAACAATGTGTTTTGCTTCAATTTGGCTCATTTTACAAAGGTGCATATTTCTGGAGTTCACATGCAGTTCTACTCATGAGTAAGCAACTAAGTGAAATAAACCTATAGATCGCTTATTTATCTTCTATCTCTGCATTCTGACACTCAAACAATGTGTTCTGCTTCAATTTGGCTCATTTTACAAAGGTGCTTATTCCTGGAGTGAACATGCAGTTCTACTCAAGAGTAAGCAAATAAGCGAAATAAAGCCATAGAACGCTTATCAGCCTTCTATCTATGCATTCTGACACTCCAACAATGTGTTTTGCTTCAATTTGGCTCATTTTACAAAGGTGCTTATTTCTGGAGTGAACATGCAGTTCTACTCAAGAGTAAGCAACTAAGAGAAATAAAGCCATAGAACGCTTATCTGCCTTCTATCTATGCATTCTGACACTCCAACAATGTGTTTTGCTTCAATTTGGCTCATTTTACGAAGGTGCTTATTTCTGGAGTGAACATGCAGTTCTACTCAAGAGTAAGCAACTAAGCGAAATAAACCTATAGAACGCTTATTTGTCTTCTATCTGTGCATTCTGACACTCCAACAATGTGTTTTGCTACAATTTGGCTCATTTTACAAAGGTGCTTATTTCTGGAGTGAACATGCAGTTCTACTCAAGAGTAAGCAACTAAGCGAAAAAAACCTATAGATCGCTTATTAGTATTCTATCTATGCATTCTGACACTCCATCAATGTGTTTTGCTTCAATTTGGCTCATTTTACAAAGGTGCTTATTTCTGGAGTGAACATGCAGTTCTACTCAAGAGTAAGCAATTAAGCGAAATAAACCTATAGAACGCTTTTTTGTCTTCTATCTGTGCAATCTGACACTCCAACCATGTGTTTTGCTTCAATTTGGCTCATTTTACAAAGGTGCTTATTTCTGGAATTCACATGCAGTTCTACTCATGAGTAAGCAATTAAGCGAAATAAACCTATAGATCGCTTATTTATCTTCTATCAATGCATTCTGACACTCCAACAATGTGTTTTGCTTCAATTTGGCTCATTTTACAAACGTGCTTATTTCTGGAGTGAACATGCAGTTCTACTCAAGAGTAAGCAACTAAGCGAAATAAACCTATAGAACGCTTATTTGTCTTCTATCTGTGCATTCTGACACTCCAACAATGTGTTTTGCTTCAATTTGGCTCATTTTACAAAGGTGCTTATTTCTGGAGTGAACATGCAGTTCTACTCAAGAGTAAGCAACTAAGCGAAAAAACCTATAGATCGCTTATTAGTATTCTATCTATGCATTCTGACACTCCATCAATGTGTTTTGCTTCAATTTGCCTCATTTTACAAAGGTGCTTATTTCTGGACTGAACATGCAGTTCTACTCAAGAGTAAGCAATTAATCGAAATAAACCTATAGAACGCTTATTTGTCTTCTATCTGTGCAATCTGACACTCCAACAATGTGTTTTGCTTCAATTTGGTTCATTTTACAAAGGTGCATATTTCTGGAGTTCACATGCAGTTCTACTCATGAGTAAGCAACTAAGTGAAATAAACCTATAGATCGCTTATTTATCTTCTATCTATGCATTCTGACACTCAAACAATGTGTTCTGCTTCAATTTGGCTCATTTTACAAAGGTGCTTATTCCTGGAGTGAACATGCAGGTCTACTCAAGAGTAAGCAACTAAGCGAAATAAAGCCATAGAACGCTTATCTGCCTTCTATCTATACATTCTGACACTCCAACAATGTGTTTTGCTTCAATTTGGCTCATTTTACAAAGGTGCTCATTTCTGGAGTGAACATGCAGTTCTACTCAAGAGTAAGCAACTAAGAGAAATAAAGCCATAGAACGCTTATCTGCCTTCTATCTATGCATTCTGACACTCCAACAATGTGTTTTGCTTCAATTTGGCTCATTTTACAAAGGTGCTTATTTCTGGAGTGAACATGCAGTTCTACTCAAGAGTAAGCAACTAAGCGAAATAAACCTATAGAACGCTTATTTGTCTTCTATCTGTGCATTCTGACACTCCAACAATGTGTTTTGCTTCAATTTGGCTCATTTTACAAAGGTGCTTATTTCTGGAGTGAACATGCAGTTCTACTCAAGAGTAAGCAACTAAGCGAAAAAAACCTATAGATCGCTTATTAGTATTCTATCTATGCATTCTGACACTCCATCAATGTGTTTTGCTTCAATTTGCCTCATTTTACAAAGCTGCTTATTCCTGGAGTGAACATGCAGTTCTACTCAAGAGTAAGCAATTAAGCGAAATAAACCTATAGAACGCTTATTTGTCTTCTATCTGTGCAATCTGACACTCCAACAATGTGTTTTGCTTCAATTTGGCTCATTTTACAAAGGTGCATGTTTCTGGAGTTCACATGCAGTTCTACTCATGAGTAAGCAACTAAGTGAAATAAACCTATAGATCGCTTATTTATCTTCTATCTATGCATTCTGACACTCAAACAATGTGTTTTGCTTCAATTTGGCTGATTTTACAAAGGTGCTTATTTCTGGAGTGAACATGCAGTTCTACTCAAGAGTAAGCAACTAAGAGAAATAAAGCCATAGAACGCTTATCTGCCTTCTATCTATGCATTCTGACACTCCAACAATGTGTTTTGCTTCAATTTGGCTCATTTTACAAAGGTGCTTATTTCTGGAGTGAACATGCAGTTCTACTCATGAGTAAGCAATTAAGCGAAATAAACCTATAGATCGCTTATTTATCTTCTATCAATGCATTCTGACACTCCACCAATATGTTTTGCTTCAATTTGGCTCATTTTACAAAGGTGCTTATTTCTGGAATGAACATGCAGTTCTACTCATGAGTAAGCAACTAAGCGAAATAAACCTATAGATCGCTTATTTATCTTCTATCTATGCATTCTGACACTCCACCAATATGTTTTGCTTCAATTTGGCTAATTTTACAAAGGTGCTTATTTCTGGAGTGAACATGCATTTCTACTCAAGAGTAAGCAACTAAGCGAAATAAACCTATAGAACGCTTATTTGCTTTCTATCTGTGCAATCTGACACTCCAACAATGTGTTTTGCTTCAATTTGGCTCATTTTACAAAGGTGCATATTTCTGGAGTCCACATGCAGTTCTACTCATGAGTAAGCAATTAAGCGAAATAAACCTATAGAACGCTTATTTGTCTTCTATCTGTGCGATCTGACACTCCAACAATGTGTTTTGCTTCAATTTGGCTCATTTTACAAAGGTGCATATTTCTGGAGTTCACATGCAGTTCTACTCATGAGTAAGCAACTAAGTGAAATAAACCTATAGATCGCTTATTTATCTTCTATCTCTGCATTCTGACACTCAAACAATGTGTTCTGCTTCAATTTGGCTCATTTTACAAAGGTGCTTATTCCTGGAGTGAACATGCAGTTCTACTCAAGAGTAAGCAAATAAGCGAAATAAAGCCATAGAACGCTTATCAGCCTTCTATCTATGCATTCTGACACTCCAACAATGTGTTTTGCTTCAATTTGGCTCATTTTACAAAGGTGCTTATTTCTGGAGTGAACATGCAGTTCTACTCAAGAGTAAGCAACTAAGAGAAATAAAGCCATAGAACGCTTATCTGCCTTCTATCTATGCATTCTGACACTCCAACAATGTGTTTTGCTTCAATTTGGCTCATTTTACAAAGGTGCTTATTTCTGGACTGAACATGCAGTTCTACTCAAGAGTAAGCAATTAAGCGAAATAAACCTATAGAACGCTTATTTGTCTTCTATCTGTGCAATCTGACACTCCAACAATGTGTTTTGCTTCAATTTGGCTCATTTTACAAAGGTGCTTATTTCTGGAGTGAACATGCAGTTCTACTCAAGAGTAAGCAACTAAGAGAAATAAAGCCATAGAACGCTTATCTGCCTTCTATCTATGCATTCTGACACTCCAACAATGTGTTTTGCTTCAATTTGGCTCATTTTACGAAGGTGCTTATTTCTGGAGTGAACATGCAGTTCTACTCAAGAGTAAGCAACTAAGCGAAATAAACCTATAGAACGCTTATTTGTCTTCTATCTGTGCATTCTGACACTCCAACAATGTGTTTTGCTACAATTTGGCTCATTTTACAAAGGTGCTTATTTCTGGAGTGAACATGCAGTTCTACTCAAGAGTAAGCAACTAAGCGAAAAAAACCTATAGATCGCTTATTAGTATTCTATCTATGCATTCTGACACTCCATCAATGTGTTTTGCTTCAATTTGGCTCATTTTACAAAGGTGCTTATTTCTGGAGTGAACATGCAGTTCTACTCAAGAGTAAGCAATTAAGCGAAATAAACCTATAGAACGCTTTTTTGTCTTCTATCTGTGCAATCTGACACTCCAACCATGTGTTTTGCTTCAATTTGGCTCATTTTACAAAGGTGCTTATTTCTGGAATTCACATGCAGTTCTACTCATGAGTAAGCAATTAAGCGAAATAAACCTATAGATCGCTTATTTATCTTCTATCAATGCATTCTGACACTCCAACAATGTGTTTTGCTTCAATTTGGCTCATTTTACAAACGTGCTTATTTCTGGAGTGAACATGCAGTTCTACTCAAGAGTAAGCAACTAAGCGAAATAAACCTATAGAACGCTTATTTGTCTTCTATCTGTGCATTCTGACACTCCAACAATGTGTTTTGCTTCAATTTGGCTCATTTTACAAAGGTGCTTATTTCTGGAGTGAACATGCAGTTCTACTCAAGAGTAAGCAACTAAGCGAAAAAACCTATAGATCGCTTATTAGTATTCTATCTATGCATTCTGACACTCCATCAATGTGTTTTGCTTCAATTTGCCTCATTTTACAAAGGTGCTTATTTCTGGACTGAACATGCAGTTCTACTCAAGAGTAAGCAATTAAGCGAAATAAACCTATAGAACGCTTATTTGTCTTCTATCTGTGCAATCTGACACTCCAACAATGTGTTTTGCTTCAATTTGGTTCATTTTACAAAGGTGCATATTTCTGGAGTTCACATGCAGTTCTACTCATGAGTAAGCAACTAAGTGAAATAAACCTATAGATCGCTTATTTATCTTCTATCTATGCATTCTGACACTCAAACAATGTGTTCTGCTTCAATTTGGCTCATTTTACAAAGGTGCTTATTCCTGGAGTGAACATGCAGGTCTACTCAAGAGTAAGCAACTAAGCGAAATAAAGCCATAGAACGCTTATCTGCCTTCTATCTATACATTCTGACACTCCAACAATGTGTTTTGCTTCAATTTGGCTCATTTTACAAAGGTGCTCATTTCTGGAGTGAACATGCAGTTCTACTCAAGAGTAAGCAACTAAGAGAAATAAAGCCATAGAACGCTTATCTGCCTTCTATCTATGCATTCTGACACTCCAACAATGTGTTTTGCTTCAATTTGGCTCATTTTACAAAGGTGCTTATTTCTGGAGTGAACATGCAGTTCTACTCAAGAGTAAGCAACTAAGCGAAATAAACCTATAGAACGCTTATTTGTCTTCTATCTGTGCATTCTGACACTCCAACAATGTGTTTTGCTTCAATTTGGCTCATTTTACAAAGGTGCTTATTTCTGGAGTGAACATGCAGTTCTACTCAAGAGTAAGCAACTAAGCGAAAAAAACCTATAGATCGCTTATTAGTATTCTATCTATGCATTCTGACACTCCATCAATGTGTTTTGCTTCAATTTGCCTCATTTTACAAAGCTGCTTATTCCTGGAGTGAACATGCAGTTCTACTCAAGAGTAAGCAATTAAGCGAAATAAACCTATAGAACGCTTATTTGTCTTCTATCTGTGCAATCTGACACTCCAACAATGTGTTTTGCTTCAATTTGGCTCATTTTACAAAGGTGCATGTTTCTGGAGTTCACATGCAGTTCTACTCATGAGTAAGCAACTAAGTGAAATAAACCTATAGATCGCTTATTTATCTTCTATCTATGCATTCTGACACTCAAACAATGTGTTTTGCTTCAATTTGGCTGATTTTACAAAGGTGCTTATTTCTGGAGTGAACATGCAGTTCTACTCAAGAGTAAGCAACTAAGAGAAATAAAGCCATAGAACGCTTATCTGCCTTCTATCTATGCATTCTGACACTCCAACAATGTGTTTTGCTTCAATTTGGCTCATTTTACAAAGGTGCTTATTTCTGGAGTGAACATGCAGTTCTACTCATGAGTAAGCAATTAAGCGAAATAAACCTATAGATCGCTTATTTATCTTCTATCAATGCATTCTGACACTCCACCAATATGTTTTGCTTCAATTTGGCTCATTTTACAAAGGTGCTTATTTCTGGAATGAACATGCAGTTCTACTCATGAGTAAGCAACTAAGCGAAATAAACCTATAGATCGCTTATTTATCTTCTATCTATGCATTCTGACACTCCACCAATATGTTTTGCTTCAATTTGGCTAATTTTACAAAGGTGCTTATTTCTGGAGTGAACATGCATTTCTACTCAAGAGTAAGCAACTAAGCGAAATAAACCTATAGAACGCTTATTTGCTTTCTATCTGTGCAATCTGACACTCCAACAATGTGTTTTGCTTCAATTTGGCTCATTTTACAAAGGTGCATATTTCTGGAGTCCACATGCAGTTCTACTCATGAGTAAGCAATTAAGCGAAATAAACCTATAGAACGCTTATTTGTCTTCTATCTGTGCGATCTGACACTCCAACAATGTGTTTTGCTTCAATTTGGCTCATTTTACAAAGGTGCATATTTCTGGAGTTCACATGCAGTTCTACTCATGAGTAAGCAACTAAGTGAAATAAACCTATAGATCGCTTATTTATCTTCTATCTCTGCATTCTGACACTCAAACAATGTGTTCTGCTTCAATTTGGCTAATTTTACAAAGGTGCTTATTCCTGGAGTGAACATGCAGTTCTACTCAAGAGTAAGCAAATAAGCGAAATAAAGCCATAGAACGCTTATCAGCCTTCTATCTATGCATTCTGACACTCCAACAATGTGTTTTGCTTCAATTTGGCTCATTTTACAAAGGTGCTTATTTCTGGAGTGAACATGCAGTTCTACTCAAGAGTAAGCAACTAAGAGAAATAAAGCCATAGAACGCTTATCTGCCTTCTATCTATGCATTCTGACACTCCAACAATGTGTTTTGCTTCAATTTGGCTCATTTTACAAAGGTGCTTATTTCTGGACTGAACATGCAGTTCTACTCAAGAGTAAGCAATTAAGCGAAATAAACCTATAGAACGCTTATTTGTCTTCTATCTGTGCAATCTGACACTCCAACAATGTGTTTTGCTTCAATTTGGCTCATTTTACAAAGGTGCTTATTTCTGGAGTGAACATGCATTTCTACTCAAGAGTAAGCAACTAAGCGAAATAAACCTATAGAACGCTTACTTGTCTTCTATCTGTGCATTCTGACACTCCAACAATGTGTTTTGCTTCAATTTGGCTCATTTTACAAACGTGCTTATTTCTGGAATGAACATGCAGTTCTACTCAAGAGTAAGCAACTAAGCGAAATAAACCTATAGAACGCTTATTTGTCTTCTATCTGTGCATTCTGACAATCCAACAATGTGTTTTGCTTCAATTTGGCTCATTTTACAAAGGTGCTTATTTCTGGAGTGAACATGCAGTTCTACTCAAGAGTAAGCAACTAAGCGAAATAAACCTATAGAACGCTTATTTGTCTTCTATCTGTGCATTCTGACACTCCAACAATGTGTTCTGCTTCAATTTGGCTCATTTTACAAAGGTGCTTATTTCTGGAGTGAACATGCAGTTCTACTCAAGAGTAAGCAATTAAGCGAAATAAACCTATAGAACGCTTATTTGTTTTCTATCTGTGCAATCTGACACTCCAACAATGTGTTTTGCTTCAATTTGGCTCATTTTACAAAGGTGCTTATTTCTGGAGTGAACATGCATTTCTACTCAAGAGTAAGCAACTAAGCGAAATAAACCTATAGAACGCTTATTTGTCTTCTATCTGTGCAATCTGACACTCCAACAATGTGTTTTGCTTCAATTTGGCTCATTTTACAAAGGTGCATATTTCTGGAGTTCACATGCAGTTCTACTCATGAGTAAGCAACTAAGTGAAATAAACCTATAGATCGCTTATTTATCTTCTATCTATGCATTCTGACACTCAAACAATGTGTTCTGCTTCAATTTGGCTCAGTTTGCAAAGGTGCTTATTCCTGGAGTGAACATGCAGTTCTACTCAAGAGTAAGCAACTAAGCGAAATAAAGCCATAGAACGCTTATCTGCCTTCTATCTATACATTCTGACACTCCAACAATGTGTTTTGCTTCAATTTGGCTCATTTTACAAAGGTGCTTATTTCTGGAGTGAACATGCAGTTCTACTCAAGAGTAAGCAACTAAGAGAAATAAAGCCATAGAACGCTTATCTGCCTTCTATCTATGCATTCTGACACTCCAACAATGTGTTTTGCTTCAATTTGGCTCATTTTACAAAGGTGCTTATTTCTGGAGTGAACATGCAGTTCTACTCAAGAGTAAGCAACTAAGCGAAATAAACCTATAGAACGCTTATTTGTCTTCTATCTGTGCATTCTGACACTCCAACAATGTGTTTTGCTTCAATTTGGCTCATTTTACAAAGGTGCTTATTTCTGGAGTGAACATGCAGTTCTACTCAAGAGTAAGCAACAAACGAAAAAAACCTATAGATCGCTTATTAGTATTCTATCTATGCATTCTGACACTCAAACAATGTGTTTTGCTTCAATTTGCCTCATTTTACAAAGGTGCTTATTTCTGGACTGAACATGCAGTTCTACGCAAGAGTAAGCAATTAAGCGAAATAAACCTATAGAACGCTTATTTGTCTTCTATCTGTGCAATCTGACACTCCAAAAATGTGTTTTGCTTCAATTTGGCTCATTTTACAAAGGTGCATATTTCTGGAGTTCACATGCAGTTCTACTCATGAGTAAGCAACTAAGTGAAATAAACCTATAGATCGCTTATTTATCTTCTATCTCTGCATTCTGACACTCAAACAATGTGTTCTGCTTCAATTTGGCTCATTTTACAAAGGTGCTTATTCCTGGAGTGAACATGCAGTTCTACTCAAGAGTAAGCAAAAAAGCGAAATAAAGTCATAGAACGCTTATCAGCCTTCTATCTATGCATTCTGACACTCCAACAATGTGTTCTGCTTCAATTTGGCTCATTTTACAAAGGTGCTTATTCCTGGAGTGAACATGCAGTTCTACTCAAGAGTAAGCAACTAAGAGAAATAAAGCCATAGAACGCTTATCTGCCTTCTATCTATGCATTCTGACACTCCAACAATGTGTTTTGCTTCAATTTGGCTCATTTTACGAAGGTGCTTATTTCTGGAGTGAACATGCAGTTCTACTCAAGAGTAAGCAACTAAGCGAAATAAACCTATAGAACGCTTATTTGTCTTCTATCTGTGCATTCTGACACTCCAACAATGTGTTTTGCTACAATTTGGCTCATTTTACAAAGGTGCTTATTTCTGGAGTGAACATGCAGTTCTACTCAAGAGTAAGCAACTAAGCGAAAAAAACCTATAGATCGCTTATTAGTATTCTATCTATGCATTCTGACACTCCATCAATGTGTTTTGCTTCAATTTGGCTCATTTTACAAAGGTGCTTATTTCTGGACTGAACATGCAGTTCTACTCAAGAGTAAGCAATTAAGCGAAATAAACCTATAGAACGCTTTTTTGTCTTCTATCTGTGCAATCTGACACTCCAACCATGTGTTTTGCTTCAATTTGGCTCATTTTACAAAGGTGCTTATTTCTGGAATTCACATGCAGTTCTACTCATGAGTAAGCAATTAAGCGAAATAAACCTATAGATCGCTTATTTATCTTCTATCAATGCATTCTGACACTCCAACAATGTGTTTTGCTTCAATTTGGCTCATTTTACAAACGTGCTTATTTCTGGAGTGAACATGCAGTTCTACTCAAGAGTAAGCAATTAAGCGAAATAAACCTATAGAACGCTTATTTGTCTTCTATCTGTGCATTCTGACACTCCAACAATGTGTTTTGCTTCAATTTGGCTCATTTTACAAAGGTGCTTATTTCTGGAGTGAACATGCAGTTCTACTCAAGAGTAAGCAACTAAGCGAAAAAACCTATAGATCGCTTATTAGTATTCTATCTATGCATTCTGACACTCCATCAATGTGTTTTGCTTCAATTTGCCTCATTTTACAAAGGTGCTTATTTCTGGACTGAACATGCAGTTCTACTCAAGAGTAAGCAATTAAGCGAAATAAACCTATAGAACGCTTATTTGTCTTCTATCTGTGCAATCTGACACTCCAACAATGTGTTTTGCTTCAATTTGGCTCATTTTACAAAGGTGCATATTTCTGGAGTTCACATGCAGTTCTACTCATGAGTAAGCAACTAAGTGAAATAAACCTATAGATCGCTTATTTATCTTCTATCTATGCATTCTGACACTCAAACAATGTGTTCTGCTTCAATTTGGCTCATTTTACAAAGGTGCTTATTCCTGGAGTGAACATGCAGGTCTACTCAAGAGTAAGCAACTAAGCGAAATAAAGCCATAGAACGCTTATCTGCCTTCTATCTATACATTCTGACACTCCAACAATGTGTTTTGCTTCAATTTGGCTCATTTTACAAAGGTGCTTATTTCTGGAGTGAACATGCAGTTCTACTCAAGAGTAAGCAACTAAGAGAAATAAAGCCATAGAACGCTTATCTGCCTACTATCTATGCATTCTGACACTCCAACAATGTGTTTTGCTTCAATTTGGCTCATTTTACAAAGGTGCTTATTTCTGGAGTGAACATGCAGTTCTACTCAAGAGTAAGCAATTAAGCGAAATAAACCTATAGAACGCTTATTTGTTTTCTATCTGTGCAATCTGACACTCCAACAATGTGTTTTGCTTCAATTTGGCTCATTTTACAAAGGTGCTTATTTCTGGAGTGAACATGCATTTCTACTCAAGAGTAAGCAACTAAGCGAAATAAACCTATAGAACGCTTATTTGTCTTCTATCTGTGCAATCTGACACTCCAACAATGTGTTTTGCTTCAATTTGGCTCATTTTACAAAGGTGCATATTTCTGGAGTTCACATGCAGTTCTACTCCTGAGTAAGCAACTAAGTGAAATAAACCTATAGATCGCTTATTTATCTTCTATCTATGCATTCTGACACTCAAACAATGTGTTCTGCTTCAATTTGGCTCATTTTGCAAAGGTGCTTATTCCTGGAGTGAACATGCAGTTCTACTCAAGAGTAAGCAACTAAGCGAAATAACGCCATAGAACGCTTATCGGCCTTCTATTTATACATTCTGACACTCCAACAATGTGTTTTGCTTCAATTTGGCTCATTTTACAAAGGTGCTTATTTCTGGAGTGAACATGCAGTTCTACTCAAGAGTAAGCAACTAAGAGAAATAAAGCCATAGAACGCTTATCTGCCTTCTATCTATGCATTCTGACACTCCAACAATGTGTTTTGCTTCAATTTGGCTCATTTTACAAAGGTGCTTATTTCTGGAGTGAACATGCAGTTCTACTCAAGAGTAAGCAACTAAGCGAAATAAACCTATAGAACGCTTATTTGTCTTCTATCTGTGCATTCTGACACTCCAACAATGTGTTTTGCTTCAATTTGGCTCATTTTACAAAGGTGCTTATTTCTGGAGTGAACATGCAGTTCTACTCAAGAGTAAGCAACTAAGCGAAAAAAACCTATAGATCGCTTATTAGTATTCTATCTATGCATTCTGACACTCCATCAATGTGTTTTGCTTCAATTTGCCTCATTTTACAAAGGTGCTTATTTCTGGACTGAACATGCAGTTCTACGCAAGAGTAAGCAATTAAGCGAAATAAACCTATAGAACGCTTATTTGTCTTCTATCTGTGCAATCTGACACTCCAACAATGTGTTTTGCTTCAATTTGGCTCATTTTACAAAGGTGCATATTTCTGGAGTTCACATGCAGTTCTACTCATGAGTAAGCAACTAAGTGAAATAAACCTATAGATCGCTTATTTATCTTCTATCTCTGCATTCTGACACTCAAACAATGTGTTCTGCTTCAATTTGGCTCATTTTACAAAGGTGCTTATTCCTGGAGTGAACATGCAGTTCTACTCAAGAGTAAGCAAAAAAGCGAAATAAAGCCATAGAACGCTTATCAGCCTTCTATCTATGCATTCTGACACTCCAACAATGTGTTTTGCTTCAATTTGGCTCATTTTACAAAGGTGCTTATTTCTGGAGTGAACATGCAGTTCTACTCAAGAGTAAGCAACTAAGAGAAATAAAGCCATAGAACGCTTATCTGCCTTCTATCTATGCATTCTGACACTCCAACAATGTGTTTTGCTTCAATTTGGCTCATTTTACGAAGGTGCTTATTTCTGGGGTGAACATGCAGTTCTACTCAAGAGTAAGCAACTAAGCGAAATAAACCTATAGAACGCTTATTTGTCTTCTATCTGTGCATTCTGACACTCCAACAATGTGTTTTGCTACAATTTGGCTCATTTTACAAAGGTGCTTATTTCTGGAGTGAACATGCAGTTCTACTCAAGAGTAAGCAACTAAGCGAAAAAAACCTATAGATCGCTTATTAGTATTCTATCTATGCATTCTGACACTCCATCAATGTGTTTTGCTTCAATTTGGCTCATTTTACAAAGGTGCTTATTTCTGGAGTGAACATGCAGTTCTACTCAAGAGTAAGCAATTAAGCGAAATAAACCTATAGAACGCTTTTTTGTCTTCTATCTGTGCAATCTGACACTCCAACCATGTGTTTTGCTTCAATTTGGCTCATTTTACAAAGGTGCTTATTTCTGGAATTCACATGCAGTTCTACTCATGAGTAAGCAATTAAGCGAAATAAACCTATAGATCGCTTATTTATCTTCTATCAATGCATTCTGACACTCCAACAATGTGTTTTGCTTCAATTTGGCTCATTTTACAAACGTGCTTATTTCTGGAGTGAACATGCAGTTCTACTCAAGAGTAAGCAACTAAGCGAAATAAACCTATAGAACGCTTATTTGTCTTCTATCTGTGCATTCTGACACTCCAACAATGTGTTTTGCTTCAATTTGGCTCATTTTACAAAGGTGCTTATTTCTGGAGTGAACATGCAGTTCTACTCAAGAGTAAGCAACTAAGCGAAAAAACCTATAGATCGCTTATTAGTATTCTATCTATGCATTCTGACACTCCATCAATGTGTTTTGCTTCAATTTGCCTCATTTTACAAAGGTGCTTATTTCTGGACTGAACATGCAGTTCTACTCAAGAGTAAGCAATTAAGCGAAATAAACCTATAGAACGCTTATTTGTCTTCTATCTGTGCAATCTGACACTCCAACAATGTGTTTTGCTTCAATTTGGCTCATTTTACAAAGGTGCATATTTCTGGAGTTCACATGCAGTTCTACTCATGAGTAAGCAACTAAGTGAAATAAACCTATAGATCGCTTATTTATCTTCTATCTATGCATTCTGACACTCAAACAATGTGTTCTGCTTCAATTTGGCTCATTTTACAAAGGTGCTTATTCCTGGAGTGAACATGCAGGTCTACTCAAGAGTAAGCAACTAAGCGAAATAAAGCCATAGAACGCTTATCTGCCTTCTATCTATACATTCTGACACTCCAACAATGTGTTTTGCTTCAATTAGGCTCATTTTACAAAGGTGCTCATTTCTGGAGTGAACATGCAGTTCTACTCAAGAGTAAGCAACTAAGAGAAATAAAGCCATAGAACGCTTATCTGCCTTCTATCTATGCATTCTGACACTCCAACAATGTGTTTTGCTTCAATTTGGCTCATTTTACAAAGGTGCTTATTTCTGGAGTGAACATGCAGTTCTACTCAAGAGTAAGCAACTAAGCGAAATAAACCTATAGAACGCTTATTTGTCTTCTATCTGTGCATTCTGACACTCCAACAATGTGTTTTGCTTCAATTTGGCTCATTTTACAAAGGTGCTTATTTCTGGAGTGAACATGCAGTTCTACTCAAGAGTAAGCAACTAAGCGAAAAAAACCTATAGATCGCTTATTAGTATTCTATCTATGCATTCTGACACTCCATCAATGTGTTTTGCTTCAATTTGCCTCATTTTACAAAGCTGCTTATTCCTGGAGTGAACATGCAGTTCTACTCAAGAGTAAGCAATTAAGCGAAATAAACCTATAGAACGCTTATTTGTCTTCTATCTGTGCAATCTGACACTCCAACAATGTGTTTTGCTTCAATTTGGCTCATTTTACAAAGGTGCATATTTCTGGAGTTCACATGCAGTTCTACTCATGAGTAAGCAACTAAGTGAAATAAACCTATAGATCGCTTATTTATCTTCTATCTATGCATTCTGACACTCAAACAATGTGTTTTGCTTCAATTTGGCTGATTTTACAAAGGTGCTTATTTCTGGAGTGAACATGCAGTTCTACTCAAGAGTAAGCAACTAAGAGAAATAAAGCCATAGAACGCTTATCTGCCTTCTATCTATGCATTCTGACACTCCAACAATGTGTTTTGCTTCAATTTGGCTCATTTTACAAAGGTGCTTATTTCTGGAGTGAACATGCAGTTCTACTCATGAGTAAGCAATTAAGCGAAATAAACCTATAGATCGCTTATTTATCTTCTATCAATGCATTCTGACACTCCACCAATATGTTTTGCTTCAATTTGGCTCATTTTACAAAGGTGCTTATTTCTGGAATGAACATGCAGTTCTTCTCAAGAGTAAGCAACTAAGCGAAATAAACCTATAGAACGCTTATTTGTCTTCTATCTGTGCGATCTGACACTCCAACAATGTGTTTTGCTTCAATTTGGCTCATTTTACAAAGGTGCATATTTCTGGAGTTCACATGCAGTTCTACTCATGAGTAAGCAATTAAGCGAAATAAACCTATAGAACGCTTATTTGTCTTCTATCTGTGCGATCTGACACTCCAACAATGTGTTTTGCTTCAATTTGGCTCATTTTACAAAGGTGCATATTTCTGGAGTTCACATGCAGTTCTACTCATGAGTAAGCAACTAAGTGAAATAAACCTATAGATCGCTTATTTATCTTCTATCTCTGCATTCTGACACTCAAACAATGTGTTCTGCTTCAATTTGGCTCATTTTACAAAGGTGCTTATTCCTGGAGTGAACATGCAGTTCTACTCAAGAGTAAGCAAATAAGCGAAATAAAGCCATAGAACGCTTATCAGCCTTCTATCTATGCATTCTGACACTCCAACAATGTGTTTTGCTTCAATTTGGCTCATTTTACAAAGGTGCTTATTTCTGGAGTGAACATGCAGTTCTACTCAAGAGTAAGCAACTAAGAGAAATAAAGCCATAGAACGCTTATCTGCCTTCTATCTATGCATTCTGACACTCCAACAATGTGTTTTGCTTCAATTTGGCTCATTTTACAAAGGTGCTTATTTCTGGACTGAACATGCAGTTCTACTCAAGAGTAAGCAATTAAGCGAAATAAACCTATAGAACGCTTATTTGTCTTCTATCTGTGCAATCTGACACTCCAACAATGTGTTTTGCTTCAATTTGGCTCATTTTACAAAGGTGCTTATTTCTGGAGTGAACATGCATTTCTACTCAAGAGTAAGCAACTAAGCGAAATAAACCTATAGAACGCTTACTTGTCTTCTATCTGTGCATTCTGACACTCCAACAATGTGTTTTGCTTCAATTTGGCTCATTTTACAAACGTGCTTATTTCTGGAGTGAACATGCAGTTCTACTCAAGAGTAAGCAACTAAGCGAAATAAACCTATAGAACGCTTATTTGTCTTCTATCTGTGCATTCTGACACTCCAACAATGTGTTTTGCTTCAATTTGGCTCATTTTACAAAGGTGCTTATTTCTGGAGTGAACATGCAGTTCTACTCAAGAGTAAGCAACTAAGCGAAATAAACCTATAGAACGCTTATTTGTCTTCTATCTGTGCATTCTGACACTCCAACAATGTGTTCTGCTTCAATTTGGCTCATTTTACAAAGGTGCTTATTTCTGGAGTGAACATGCAGTTCTACTCAAGAGTAAGCAATTAAGCGAAATAAACCTATAGAACGCTTATTTGTTTTCTATCTGTGCAATCTGACACTCCAACAATGTGTTTTGCTTCAATTTGGCTCATTTTACAAAGGTGCTTATTTCTGGAGTGAACATGCATTTCTACTCAAGAGTAAGCAACTAAGCGAAATAAACCTATAGAACGCTTATTTGTCTTCTATCTGTGCAATCTGACACTCCAACAATGTGTTTTGCTTCAATTTGGCTCATTTTACAAAGGTGCATATTTCTGGAGTTCACATGCAGTTCTACTCATGAGTAAGCAACTAAGTGAAATAAACCTATAGATCGCTTATTTATCTTCTATCTATGCATTCTGACACTCAAACAATGTGTTCTGCTTCAATTTGGCTCATTTTGCAAAGGTGCTTATTCCTGGAGTGAACATGCAGTTCTACTCAAGAGTAAGCAACTAAGCGAAATAAAGCCATAGAACGCTTATCTGCCTTCTATCTATACATTCTGACACTCCAACAATGTGTTTTGCTTCAATTTGGCTCATTTTACAAAGGTGCTTATTTCTGGAGTGAACATGCAGTTCTACTCAAGAGTAAGCAACTAAGAGAAATAAAGCCATAGAACGCTTATCTGCCTTCTATCTATGCATTCTGACACTCCAACAATGTGTTTTGCTTCAATTTGGCTCATTTTACAAAGGTGCTTATTTCTGGAGTGAACATGCAGTTCTACTCAAGAGTAAGCAACTAAGCGAAATAAACCTATAGAACGCTTATTTGTCTTCTATCTGTGCATTCTGACACTCCAACAATGTGTTTTGCTTCAATTTGGCTCATTTTACAAAGGTGCTTATTTCTGGAGTGAACATGCAGTTCTACTCAAGAGTAAGCAACTAAGCGAAAAAAACCTATAGATCGCTTATTAGTATTCTATCTATGCATTCTGACACTCCATCAATGTGTTTTGCTTCAATTTGCCTCATTTTACAAAGGTGCTTATTTCTGGACTGAACATGCAGTTCTACGCAAGAGTAAGCAATTAAGCGAAATAAACCTATAGAACGCTTATTTGTCTTCTATCTGTGCAATCTGACACTCCAAAAATGTGTTTTGCTTCAATTTGGCTCATTTTACAAAGGTGCATATTTCTGGAGTTCACATGCAGTTCTACTCATGAGTAAGCAACTAAGTGAAATAAACCTATAGATCGCTTATTTATCTTCTATCTCTGCATTCTGACACTCAAACAATGTGTTCTGCTTCAATTTGGCTCATTTTACAAAGGTGCTTATTCCTGGAGTGAACATGCAGTTCTACTCAAGAGTAAGCAAAAAAGCGAAATAAAGCCATAGAACGCTTATCAGCCTTCTATCTATGCATTCTGACACTCCAACAATGTGTTTTGCTTCAATTTGGCTCATTTTACAAAGGTGCTTATTTCTGGAGTGAACATGCAGTTCTACTCAAGAGTAAGCAACTAAGAGAAATAAAGCCATAGAACGCTTATCTGCCTTCTATCTATGCATTCTGACACTCCAACAATGTGTTTTGCTTCAATTTGGCTCATTTTACGAAGGTGCTTATTTCTGGAGTGAACATGCAGTTCTACTCAAGAGTAAGCAACTAAGCGAAATAAACCTATAGAACGCTTATTTGTCTTCTATCTGTGCATTCTGACACTCCAACAATGTGTTTTGCTACAATTTGGCTCATTTTACAAAGGTGCTTATTTCTGGAGTGAACATGCAGTTCTACTCAAGAGTAAGCAACTAAGCGAAAAAAACCTATAGATCGCTTATTAGTATTCTATCTATGCATTCTGACACTCCATCAATGTGTTTTGCTTCAATTTGGCTCATTTTACAAAGGTGCTTATTTCTGGAGTGAACATGCAGTTCTACTCAAGAGTAAGCAATTAAGCGAAATAAACCTATAGAACGCTTTTTTGTCTTCTATCTGTGCAATCTGACACTCCAACCATGTGTTTTGCTTCAATTTGGCTCATTTTACAAAGGTGCTTATTTCTGGAATTCACATGCAGTTCTACTCATGAGTAAGCAATTAAGCGAAATAAACCTATAGATCGCTTATTTATCTTCTATCAATGCATTCTGACACTCCAACAATGTGTTTTGCTTCAATTTGGCTCATTTTACAAACGTGCTTATTTCTGGAGTGAACATGCAGTTCTACTCAAGAGTAAGCAATTAAGCGAAATAAACCTATAGAACGCTTATTTGTCTTCTATCTGTGCATTCTGACACTCCAACAATGTGTTTTGCTTCAATTTGGCTCATTTTACAAAGGTGCTTATTTCTGGAGTGCACATGCAGTTCTACTCAAGAGTAAGCAACTAAGCGAAAAAACCTATAGATCGCTTATTAGTATTCTATCTATGCATTCTGACACTCCATCAATGTGTTTTGCTTCAATTTGCCTCATTTTACAAAGGTGCTTATTTCTGGACTGAACATGCAGTTCTACTCAAGAGTAAGCAATTAAGCGAAATAAACCTATAGAACGCTTATTTGTCTTCTATCTGTGCAATCTGACACTCCAACAATGTGTTTTGCTTCAATTTGGCTCATTTTACAAAGGTGAATATTTCTGGAGTTCACATGCAGTTCTACTCATGAGTAAGCAACTAAGTGAAATAAACCTATAGATCGCTTATTTATCTTCTATCTATGCATTCTGACACTCAAACAATGTGTTCTGCTTCAATTTGGCTCATTTTACAAAGGTGCTTATTCCTGGAGTGAACATGCAGGTCTACTCAAGAGTAAGCAACTAAGCGAAATAAAGCCATAGAACGCTTATCTGCCTTCTGTCTATACATTCTGACACTCCAACAATGTGTTTTGCTTCAATTTGGCTCATTTTACAAAGGTGCTTATTTCTGGAGTGAACATGCAGTTCTACTCAAGAGTAAGCAACTAAGAGAAATAAAGCCATAGAACGCTTATCTGCCTTCTATCTATGAATTCTGACACTCCAACAATGTGTTTTGCTTCAATTTGGCTCATTTTACAAAGGTGCTTATTTCTGGAGTGAACATGCAGTTCTACTCAAGAGTAAGCAACTAAGCGAAATAAACCTATAGAACGCTTATTTGTCTTCTATCTGTGCATTCTGACACTCCAACAATGTGTTTTGCTTCAATTTGGCTCATTTTACAAAGGTGCTTATTTCTGGAGTGAACATGCAGTTCTACTCAAGAGTAAGCAACTAAGCGAAATAAACCTATAGAACGCTTATTTGTCTTCTATCTGTGCATTCTGACACTCCAACAATGTGTTTTGCTTCAATTTGGCTCATTTTACAAAGGTGCTTATTTCTGGAGTGAACATGCAGTTCTACTCAAGAGTAAGCAACTAAGCGAAATAAACCTATAGAACGCTTATTTGTCTTCTATCTGTGCATTCTGACACTCCAACAATGTGTTCTGCTTCAATTTGGCTCATTTTACAAAGGTGCTTATTTCTGGAGTGAACATGCAGTTCTACTCAAGAGTAAGCAATTAAGCGAAATAAACCTATAGAACGCTTATTTGTTTTCTATCTGTGCAATCTGACACTCCAACAATGTGTTTTGCTTCAATTTGGCTCATTTTACAAAGGTGCTTATTTCTGGAGTGAACATGCATTTCTACTCAAGAGTAAGCAACTAAGCGAAATAAACCTATAGAACGCTTATTTGTCTTCTATCTGTGCAATCTGACACTCCAACAATGTGTTTTGCTTCAATTTGGCTCATTTTACAAAGGTGCATATTTCTGGAGTTCACATGCAGTTCTACTCATGAGTAAGCAACTAAGTGAAATAAACCTATAGATCGCTTATTTATCTTCTATCTATGCATTCTGACACTCAAACAATGTGTTCTGCTTCAATTTGGCTCATTTTGCAAAGGTGCTTATTCCTGGAGTGAACATGCAGTTCTACTCAAGAGTAAGCAACTAAGCGAAATAAAGCCATAGAACGCTTATCTGCCTTCTATCTATACATTCTGACACTCCAACAATGTGTTTTGCTTCAATTTGGCTCATTTTACAAAGGTGCTTATTTCTGGAGTGAACATGCAGTTCTACTCAAGAGTAAGCAACTAAGAGAAATAAAGCCATAGAACGCTTATCTGCCTTCTATCTATGCATTTTGACACTCCAACAATGTGTTTTGCTTCAATTTGGCTCATTTTACAAAGGTGCTTATTTCTGGAGTGAACATGCAGTTCTACTCAAGAGTAAGCAACTAAGCGAAATAAACCTATAGAACGCTTATTTGTCTTCTATCTGTGCATTCTGACACTCCAACAATGTGTTTTGCTTCAATTTGGCTCATTTTACAAAGGTGCTTATTTCTGGAGTGAACATGCAGTTCTACTCAAGAGTAAGCAACTAAGCGAAAAAAACCTATAGATCGCTTATTAGTATTCTATCTATGCATTCTGACACTCCATCAATGTGTTTTGCTTCAATTTGGCTCATTTTACAAAGGTGCTTATTTCTGGACTGAACATGCAGTTCTACGCAAGAGTAAGCAATTAAGCGAAATAAACCTATAGAACGCTTATTTGTCTTCTATCTGTGCAATCTGACACTCCAAAAATGTGTTTTGCTTCAATTTGGCTCATTTTACAAAGGTGCATATTTCTGGAGTTCACATGCAGTTCTACTCATGAGTAAGCAACTAAGTGAAATAAACCTATAGATCGCTTATTTATCTTCTATCTCTGCATTCTGACACTCAAACAATGTGTTCTGCTTCAATTTGGCTCATTTTACAAAGGTGCTTATTCCTGGAGTGAACATGCAGTTCTACTCAAGAGTAAGCAAAAAAGCGAAATAAAGCCATAGAACGCTTATCAGCCTTCTATCTATGCATTCTGACACTCCAACAATGTGTTTTGCTTCAATTTGGCTCATTTTACAAAGGTGCTTATTTCTGGAGTGAACATGCAGTTCTACTCAAGAGTAAGCAACTAAGAGAAATAAAGCCATAGAACGCTTATCTGCCTTCTATCTATGCATTCTGACACTCCAACAATGTGTTTTGCTTCAATTTGGCTCATTTTACGAAGGTGCTTATTTCTGGAGTGAACATGCAGTTCTACTCAAGAGTAAGCAACTAAGCGAAATAAACCTATAGAACGCTTATTTGTCTTCTATCTGTGCATTCTGACACTCCAACAATGTGTTTTGCTACAATTTGGCTCATTTTACAAAGGTGCTTATTTCTGGAGTGAACATGCAGTTCTACTCAAGAGTAAGCAACTAAGCGAAAAAAACCTATAGATCGCTTATTAGTATTCTATCTATGCATTCTGACACTCCATCAATGTGTTTTGCTTCAATTTGGCTCATTTTACAAAGGTGCTTATTTCTGGAGTGAACATGCAGTTCTACTCAAGAGTAAGCAATTAAGCGAAATAAACCTATAGAACGCTTTTTTGTCTTCTATCTGTGCAATCTGACACTCCAACAATGTGTTTTGCTTCAATTTGGCTCATTTTACAAAGGTGCATATTTCTGGAGTTCACATGCAGTTCTACTCATGAGTAAGCAACTAAGTGAAATAAACCTATAGATCGCTTATTTATCTTCTATCTATGCATTCTGACACTCAAACAATGTGTTCTGCTTCAATTTGGCTCATTTTACAAAGGTGCTTATTCCTGGAGTGAACATGCAGGTCTACTCAAGAGTAAGCAACTAAGCGAAATAAAGCCATAGAACGCTTATCTGCCTTCTGTCTATACATTCTGACACTCCAACAATGTGTTTTGCTTCAATTTGGCTCATTTTACAAAGGTGCTTATTTCTGGAGTGAACATGCAGTTCTACTCAAGAGTAAGCAACTAAGAGAAATAAAGCCATAGAACGCTTATCTGCCTTCTATCTATGAATTCTGACACTCCAACAATGTGTTTTGCTTCAATTTGGCTCATTTTACAAAGGTGCTTATTTCTGGAGTGAACATGCAGTTCTACTCAAGAGTAAGCAACTAAGCGAAATAAACCTATAGAACGCTTATTTGTCTTCTATCTGTGCATTCTGACACTCCAACAATGTGTTTTGCTTCAATTTGGCTCATTTTACAAAGGTGCTTATTTCTGGAGTGAACATGCAGTTCTACTCAAGAGTAAGCAACTAAGCGAAAAAAACCTATAGATCGCTTATTAGTATTCTATCTATGCATTCTGACACTCCATCAATGTGTTTTGCTTCAATTTGCCTCATTTTACAAAGGTGCTTATTTCTGGACTGAACATGCAGTTCTACTCAAGAGTAAGCAATTAAGCGAAATAAACCTATAGAACGCTTATTTGTCTTCTATCTGTGCAATCTGACACTCCAACAATGTGTTTTGCTTCAATTTGGCTCATTTTACAAAGGTGCATATTTCTGGAGTTCACATGCAGTTCTTCTCATGAGTAAGCAACTAAGTGAAATAAACCTATAGATCGCTTATTTATCTTCTATCTATGCATTCTGACACTCAAACAATGTGTTCTGCTTCAATTTGGCTCATTTTACAAAGGTGCTTATTCCTGGAGTGAACATGCAGTTCTACTCAAGAGTAAGCAAATATGCGAAATAAAGCCATAGAACGCTTATCAGCCTTCTATCTATGCATTCTGACACTCAAACAATGTGTTTTGCTTCAATTTGGCTCATTTTACAAAGGTGCTTATTTCTGGAGTGAACATGCAGTTCTACTCATGAGTAAGCAATTAAGCGAAATAAACCTATAGATCGCTTATTTATCTTCTATCAATGCATTCTGACACTCCACCAATATGTTTTGCTTCAATTTGGCTCATTTTACAAAGGTGCTTATTTCTGGAGTGAACATGCAGTTCTACTCATGAGTAAGCAACTAAGCGAAATAAACCTATAGATCGCTTATTTATCTTCTATCTATGCATTCTGACACTCCACCAATATGTTTTGCTTCAATTTGGCTCATTTTACAAAGGTGCTTGTTTCTGGAGTGAACATGCATTTCTACTCAAGAGTAAGCAACTAAGCGAAATAAACCTATAGAACGCTTATTTGCTTTCTATCTGTGCAATCTGACACTCCAACAATGTGTTTTGCTTCAATTTGGCTCATTTTACAAAGGTGCATATTTCTGGAGTCCACATGCAGTTCTACTCATGAGTAAGCAATTAAGCGAAATAAACCTATAGAACGCTTATTTGTCTTCTATCTGTGCAATCTGACACTCCAACAATGTGTTTTGCTTCAATTTGGCTCATTTTACAAAGGTGCATATTTCTGGAGTTCACATGCAGTTCTACTCATGAGTAAGCAACTAAGTGAAATAAACCTATAGATCGCTTATTTATCTTCTATCTCTGCATTCTGACACTCAAACAATGTGTTCTGCTTCAATTTGGCTCATTTTACAAAGGTGCTTATTCCTGGAGTGAACATGCAGTTCTACTCAAGAGTAAGCAAATAAGCGAAATAAAGCCATAGAACGCTTATCAGCCTTCTATCTATGCATTCTGACACTCCAACAATGTGTTTTGCTTCAATTTGGCTCATTTTACAAAGGTGCTTATTTCTGGAGTGAACATGCAGTTCTACTCAAGAGTAAGCAACTAAGAGAAATAAAGCCATAGAACGCTTATCAGCCTTCTATCTATGCATTCTGACACTCCAACAATGTGTTTTGCTTCAATTTGGCTCATTTTACAAAGGTGCTTATTTCTGGAGTGAACATGCAGTTCTACTCAAGAGTAAGCAATTAAGCGAAATAAACCTATAGAACGCTTATTTGTTTTCTATCTGTGCAATCTGACACTCCAACAATGTGTTTTGCTTCAATTTGGCTCATTTTACAAAGGTGCTTATTTCTGGAGTGAACATGCATTTCTACTCAAGAGTAAGCAACTAAGCGAAATAAACCTATAGAACGCTTATTTGCTTTCTATTTGTGCAATCTGACACTCCAACAATGTGTTTTGCTTCAATTTGGCTCATTTTACAAAGGTGCATATTTCTGGAGGCCACATGCAGTTCTACTCATGAGTAAGCAACTAAGAGAAATAAAGCCATAGAACGCTTATCTGCCTTCTATCTATGCATTCTGACACTCCAACAATGTGTTTTGCTTCAATTTGGCTCATTTTACGAAGGTGCTTATTTCTGGAGTGAACATGCAGTTCTACTCAAGAGTAAGCAACTAAGCGAAATAAACCTATAGAACGCTTATTTGTCTTCTATCTGTGCATTCTGACACTCCAACAATGTGTTTTGCTACAATTTGGCTCATTTTACAAAGGTGCTTATTTCTGGAGTGAACATGCAGTTCTACTCAAGAGTAAGCAACTAAGCGAAAAAAACCTATAGATCGCTTATTAGTATTCTATCTATGCATTCTGACACTCCATCAATGTGTTTTGCTTCAATTTGGCTCATTTTACAAAGGTGCTTATTTCTGGAGTGAACATGCAGTTCTACTCAAGAGTAAGCAATTAAGCGAAATAAACCTATAGAACGCTTTTTTGTCTTCTATCTGTGCAATCTGACACTCCAACCATGTGTTTTGCTTCAATTTGGCTCATTTTACAAAGGTGCTTATTTCTGGAATTCACATGCAGTTCTACTCATGAGTAAGCAATTAAGCGAAATAAACCTATAGATCGCTTATTTATCTTCTATCAATGCATTCTGACACTCCAACAATGTGTTTTGCTTCAATTTGGCTCATTTTACAAACGTGCTTATTTCTGGAGTGAACATGCAGTTCTACTCAAGAGTAAGCAATTAAGCGAAATAAACCTATAGAACGCTTATTTGTCTTCTATCTGTGCATTCTGACACTCCAACAATGTGTTTTGCTTCAATTTGGCTCATTTTACAAAGGTGCTTATTTCTGGAGTGCACATGCAGTTCTACTCAAGAGTAAGCAACTAAGCGAAAAAACCTATAGATCGCTTATTAGTATTCTATCTATGCATTCTGACACTCCATCAATGTGTTTTGCTTCAATTTGCCTCATTTTACAAAGGTGCTTATTTCTGGACTGAACATGCAGTTCTACTCAAGAGTAAGCAATTAAGCGAAATAAACCTATAGAACGCTTATTTGTCTTCTATCTGTGCAATCTGACACTCCAACAATGTGTTTTGCTTCAATTTGGCTCATTTTACAAAGGTGCATATTTCTGGAGTTCACATGCAGTTCTACTCATGAGTAAGCAACTAAGTGAAATAAACCTATAGATCGCTTATTTATCTTCTATCTATGCATTCTGACACTCAAACAATGTGTTCTGCTTCAATTTGGCTCATTTTACAAAGGTGCTTATTCCTGGAGTGAACATGCAGGTCTACTCAAGAGTAAGCAACTAAGCGAAATAAAGCCATAGAACGCTTATCTGCCTTCTGTCTATACATTCTGACACTCCAACAATGTGTTTTGCTTCAATTTGGCTCATTTTACAAAGGTGCTTATTTCTGGAGTGAACATGCAGTTCTACTCAAGAGTAAGCAACTAAGAGAAATAAAGCCATAGAACGCTTATCTGCCTTCTATCTATGAATTCTGACACTCCAACAATGTGTTTTGCTTCAATTTGGCTCATTTTACAAAGGTGCTTATTTCTGGAGTGAACATGCAGTTCTACTCAAGAGTAAGCAACTAAGCGAAATAAACCTATAGAACGCTTATTTGTCTTCTATCTGTGCATTCTGACACTCCAACAATGTGTTTTGCTTCAATTTGGCTCATTTTACAAAGGTGCTTATTTCTGGAGTGAACATGCAGTTCTACTCAAGAGTAAGCAACTAAGCGAAAAAAACCTATAGATCGCTTATTAGTATTCTATCTATGCATTCTGACACTCCATCAATGTGTTTTGCTTCAATTTGCCTCATTTTACAAAGGTGCTTATTTCTGGACTGAACATGCAGTTCTACTCAAGAGTAAGCAATTAAGCGAAATAAACCTATAGAACGCTTATTTGTCTTCTATCTGTGCAATCTGACACTCCAACAATGTGTTTTGCTTCAATTTGGCTCATTTTACAAAGGTGCATATTTCTGGAGTTCACATGCAGTTCTTCTCATGAGTAAGCAACTAAGTGAAATAAACCTATAGATCGCTTATTTATCTTCTATCTATGCATTCTGACACTCAAACAATGTGTTCTGCTTCAATTTGGCTCATTTTACAAAGGTGCTTATTCCTGGAGTGAACATGCAGTTCTACTCAAGAGTAAGCAAATAAGCGAAATAAAGCCATAGAACGCTTATCAGCCTTCTATCTATGCATTCTGACACTCAAACAATGTGTTTTGCTTCAATTTGGCTCATTTTACAAAGGTGCTTATTTCTGGAGTGAACATGCAGTTCTACTCATGAGTAAGCAATTAAGCGAAATAAACCTATAGATCGCTTATTTATCTTCTATCAATGCATTCTGACACTCCACCAATATGTTTTGCTTCAATTTGGCTCATTTTACAAAGGTGCTTATTTCTGGAGTGAACATGCAGTTCTACTCATGAGTAAGCAACTAAGCGAAATAAACCTATAGATCGCTTATTTATCTTCTATCTATGCATTCTGACACTCCACCAATATGTTTTGCTTCAATTTGGCTCATTTTACAAAGGTGCTTATTTCTGGAGTGAACATGCATTTCTACTCAAGAGTAAGCAACTAAGCGAAATAAACCTATAGAACGCTTATTTGCTTTCTATCTGTGCAATCTGACACTCCAACAATGTGTTTTGCTTCAATTTGGCTCATTTTACAAAGGTGCATATTTCTGGAGTCCACATGCAGTTCTACTCATGAGTAAGCAATTAAGCGAAATAAACCTATAGAACGCTTATTTGTCTTCTATCTGTGCAATCTGACACTCCAACAATGTGTTTTGCTTCAATTTGGCTCATTTTACAAAGGTGCATATTTCTGGAGTTCACATGCAGTTCTACTCATGAGTAAGCAACTAAGTGAAATAAACCTATAGATCGCTTATTTATCTTCTATCTCTGCATTCTGACACTCAAACAATGTGTTCTGCTTCAATTTGGCTCATTTTACAAAGGTGCTTATTCCTGGAGTGAACATGCAGTTCTACTCAAGAGTAAGCAAATAAGCGAAATAAAGCCATAGAACGCTTATCAGCCTTCTATCTATGCATTCTGACACTCCAACAATGTGTTTTGCTTCAATTTGGCTCATTTTACAAAGGTGCTTATTTCTGGAGTGAACATGCAGTTCTACTCAAGAGTAAGCAACTAAGAGAAATAAAGCCATAGAACGCTTATCAGCCTTCTATCTATGCATTCTGACACTCCAACAATGTGTTTTGCTTCAATTTGGCTCATTTTACAAAGGTGCTTATTTCTGGAGTGAACATGCAGTTCTACTCAAGAGTAAGCAATTAAGCGAAATAAACCTATAGAACGCTTATTTGTTTTCTATCTGTGCAATCTGACACTCCAACAATGTGTTTTGCTTCAATTTGGCTCATTTTACAAAGGTGCTTATTTCTGGAGTGAACATGCATTTCTACTCAAGAGTAAGCAACTAAGCGAAATAAACCTATAGAACGCTTATTTGCTTTCTATTTGTGCAATCTGACACTCCAACAATGTGTTTTGCTTCAATTTGGCTCATTTTACAAAGGTGCATATTTCTGGAGGCCACATGCAGTTCTACTCATGAGTAAGCAACTAAGAGAAATAAAGCCATAGAACGCTTATCTGCCTTCTATCTATGCATTCTGACACTCCAACAATGTGTTTTGCTTCAATTTGGCTCATTTTACAAAGGTGCTTATTTCTGGAGTGAACATGCAGTTCTCCTCAAGAGTAAGCAACTAAGCGAAATAAACCTATAGAACGCTTATTTGTCTTCTATCTGTGCATTCTGACACTCCAACAATGTGTTTTGCTTCAATTTGGCTAATTTTACAAAGGTGCTTATTTCTGGAGTGAACATGCAGTTCTACTCAAGAGTAAGCAACTAAGCAAAAAAAACCTATAGATCGCTTATTAGTATTCTATCTATGCATTCTGACACTCCATCAATGTGTTTTGCTTCAATTTGCCTCATTTTACAAAGGTGCTTATTTCTGGACTGAACATGCAGTTCTACTCAAGAGTAAGCAACTAAGCGAAATAAACCTATAGAACGCTTATTTGTCTTCTATCTGTGCATTCTGACACTCAAACAATGTGTTCTGCTTCAATTTGGCTCATTTTACAAAGGTGCTTATTCCTGGAGTGAACATGCAGTTCTACTCAAGAGTAAGCAAATAAGCGAAATAAAGCCATAGAACGCTTATCAGCCTTCTATCTATGCATTCTGACACTCCAACAATGTGTTTTGCTTCAATTTGGCTGATTTTACAAAGGTGCTTATTTCTGGAGTGAACATGCAGTTCTACTCAAGAGTAAGCAACTAAGAGAAATAAAGCCATAGAACGCTTATTTGTCTTCTATCTGTGCAATCTGACACTCCAACAATGTGTTTTGCTTCAATTTGGCTCATTTTACAAAGGTGCATATTTCTGGAGTTCACATGCAGTTCTACTCATGAGTAAGCAACTAAGTTAAATAAACCTATAGATCGCTTATTTATCTTCTATCTATGCATTCTGACACTCAAACAATGTGTTCTGCTTCAATTTGGCTCATTTTACAAAGGTGCTTATTCCTGGAGTGAACATGCAGTTCTACTCAAGAGTAAGCAAATAAGCGAAATAAAGCCATAGAACGCTTATCAGCCTTCTATCTATGCATTCTGACACTCCAACAATGTGTTTTGCTTCAATTTGGCTGATTTTACAAAGGTGCTTATTTCTGGAGTGAACATGCAGTTCTACTCAAGAGTAAGCAACTAAGCGAAATAAACCTATAGAACACTTATTTGTCTTCTATCTGTGCATTCTGACACTCCAACAATGTGTTTTGCTTCAATTTGGCTCATTTTACAAAGGTGCTTATTTCTGGAGTGAACATGCAGTTCTACTCAAGAGTAAGCAACTAAGCGAAAAAAACCTATAGATCGCTTATTAGTATTCTATCTATGCATTCTGACACTCCATCAATGTGTTTTGCTTCAATTTGGCTCATTTTACAAAGGTGCTTATTTCTGGAGTGAACATGCAGTTCTACTCAAGAGTAAGCAATTAAGCGAAATAAACCTATAGAACGCTTACTTGTCTTCTATCTATGCATCCTGACACTCAAACAATGTGTTTTGCTTCAATTTGGCTCATTTTACAAACGTGCTTATTTCTGGAGTGAACATGCAGTTCTACTCAAGAGTAAGCAACTAAGCGATATAAACCTATAGAACGCTTTTTTGTCTTCTATCTGTGCAATCTGACACTCCAACCATGTGTTTTGCTTCAATTTGGCTCATTTTACAAAGGTGCTTATTTCTGTAGTTCACATGCAGTTCTACTCATGAGTAAGCAACTAAGCGAAATAAACCTATAGATCGCTTATTTATCTTCTATCTATGCATTCTGACACTCCAACAATGTGTTTTGCTTCAATTTGGCTCATTTTACAAAGGTGCTTATTTCTGGAGTGAACATGCAGTTCTACTCAAGAGTAAGCAAATAAGCTAAATAAAGCCATAGAACGCTTATCAGCCTTCTATCTATGCATTCTGACACTCAAACAATGTGTTTTGCTTCAATTTGGCTCATTTTACAAAGGTGCTTATTTCTGGAGTGAACATGCAGTTCTACTCATGAGTAAGCAATTAAGCGAAATAAACCTATAGATCGCTTATTTATCTTCTATCAATGCATTCTGACACTCCACCAATATGTTTTGCTTCAATTTGGCTCATTTTACAAAGGTGCTTATTTCTGGAGTGAACATGCAGTTCTACTCATGAGTAAGCAACTAAGCGAAATAAACCTATAGATCGCTTATTTATCTTCTATCTATGCATTCTGACACTCCACGAATATGTTTTGCTTCAATTTGGCTCATTTTACAAAGGTGCTTATTTCTGGAGTGAACATGCATTTCTACTCAAGAGTAAGCAACTAAGCGAAATAAACCTATAGAACGCTTATTTGCTTTCTATCTGTGCAATCTGACACTCCAACAATGTGTTTTGCTTCAATTTGGCTCATTTTACAAAGGTGCATATTTCTGGAGTCCACATGCAGTTCTACTCATGAGTAAGCAATTAAGCGAAATAAACCTATAGAACGCTTATTTGTCTTCTATCTGTGCAATCTGACACTCCAACAATGTGTTTTGCTTCAATTTGGCTCATTTTACAAAGGTGCATATTTCTGGAGTTCACATGCAGTTCTACTCATGAGTAAGCAACTAAGTGAAATAAACCTATAGATCGCTTATTTATCTTCTATCTCTGCATTCTGACACTCAAACAATGTGTTCTGCTTCAATTTGGCTCATTTTACAAAGAAGCTTATTCCTGGAGTGAACATGCAGTTCTACTCAAGAGTAAGCAAATAAGCGAAATAAAGCCATAGAACGCTTATCAGCCTTCTATCTATGCATTCTGACACTCCAACAATGTGTTTTGCTTCAATTTGGCTCATTTTACAAAGGTGCTTATTTCTGGAGTGAACATGCAGTTCTACTCAAGAGTAAGCAACTAAGAGAAATAAAGCCATAGAACGCTTATTTGTCTTCTATCTGTGCATTCTGACACTCCAACAATGTGTTTTGCTTCAATTTGGCTAATTTTACAAAGGTGCTTATTTCTGGACTGAACATGCAGTTCTACTCAAGAGTAAGCAATTAAGCGAAATTAACCTATAGAACGCTTATTTGTCTTCTATCTGTGCAATCTGACACTCCAACAATGTGTTTTGCTTCAATTTGGCTCATTTTACAAAGGTGCATATTTCTGGAGGCCACATGCAGTTCTACTCATGAGTAAGCAACTAAGAGAAATAAAGCCATAGAACGCTTATCTGCCTTCTATCTATGCATTCTGACACTCCAACAATGTGTTTTGCTTCAATTTAGCTCATTTTACAAAGGTGCTTATTTCTGGAGTGAACATGCAGTTCTACTCAAGAGTAAGCAACTAAGCGAAATAAACCTATAGAACGCTTATTTGTCTTCTATCTGTGCATTCTGACACTCCAACAATGTGTTTTGCTTCAATTTGGCTAATTTTACAAAGGTGCTTATTTCTGGACTGAACATGCAGTTCTACTCAAGAGTAAGCAATTAAGCGAAATTAACCTATAGAACGCTTATTTGTCTTCTATCTGTGCAATCTGACACTCCAACAATGTGTTTTGCTTCAATTTGGCTCATTTTACAAAGGTGCATATTTCTGGAGTCCACATGCAGTTCTACTCATGAGTAAGCAACTAAGTGAAATAAACCTATAGATCGCTTATTTATCTTCTATCTATGCATTCTGACACTCCAACAATGTGTTCTGCTTCAATTTGGCTCATTTTACAAAGGTGCTTATTCCTGGAGTGAACATGCAGTTCTACTCAAGAGTAAGCAATTAAGCGAAATAAACCTATAGAACGCTTATTTGCTTTCTATTTGTGCAATCTGACACTCCAACAATGTGTTTTGCTTCAATTTGGCTCATTTTACAAAGGTGCATATTTCTGGAGGCCACATGCAGTTCTACTCATGAGTAAGCAACTAAGAGAAATAAAGCCATAGAACGCTTATCTGCCTTCTATCTATGCATTCTGACACTCCAACAATGTGTTTTGCTTCAATTTGGCTCATTTTACAAAGGTGCTTATTTCTGGAGTGAACATGCAGTTCTACTCAAGAGTAAGCAACTAAGCGAAATAAACCTATAGAACGCTTATTTGTCTTCTATCTGTGCATTCTGACACTCCAACAATGTGTTTTGCTTCAATTTGGCTAATTTTACAAAGGTGCTTATTTCTGGACTGAACATGCAGTTCTACTCAAGAGTAAGCAATTAAGCGAAATAAACCTATAGAACGCTTATTTGTCTTCTATCTGTGCAATCTGACACTCCAACAATGTGTTTTGCTTCAATTTGGCTCATTTTACAAAGGTGCATATTTCTGGAGTCCACATGCAGTTCTACTCATGAGTAAGCAACTAAGTGAAATAAACCTATAGATCGCTTATTTATCTTCTATCTATGCATTCTGACACTCCAACAATGTGTTCTGCTTCAATTTGGCTCATTTTACAAAGGTGCTTATTCCTGGAGTGAACATGCAGTTCTACTCAAGAGTAAGCAATTAAGCGAAATAAACCTATAGAACGCTTTTTTGTCTTCTATCTGTGCATTCTGACACTCCAACAATGTGTTTTGCTTCAATTTGGCTCATTTTACAAAGGTGCTTATTTCTGGAGTGAACATGCAGTTCTACTCAAGAGTAAGCAACTAAGCGAAAAAAACCTATAGATCGCTTATTAGTATTCTATCTATGCATTCTGACACTCCATCAATGTGTTTTGCTTCAATTTGGCTCATTTTACAAAGGTGCTTATTTCTGGAGTGAACATGCAGTTCTACTCAAGAGTAAGCAATTAAGCGAAATAAACCTATAGAACGCTTACTTGTCTTCTATCTATGCATCCTGACACTCAAACAATGTGTTTTGCTTCAATTTGGCTCATTTTACAAACGTGCTTATTTCTGGAGTGAACATGCAGTTCTACTCAAGAGTAAGCAACTAAGCGATATAAACCTATAGAACGCTTTTTTGTCTTCTATCTGTGCAATCTGACACTCCAACCATGTGTTTTGCTTCAATTTGGCTCATTTTACAAAGGTGCTTATTTCTGTAGTTCACATGCAGTTCTACTCATGAGTAAGCAACTAAGCGAAATAAACCTATAGATCGCTTATTTATCTTCTATCTATGCATTCTGACACTCCAACAATGTGTTTTGCTTCAATTTGGCTCATTTTACAAAGGTGCTTATTTCTGGAGTGAACATGCAGTTCTACTCAAGAGTAAGCAAATAAGCGAAATAAAGCCATAGAACGCTTATCAGCCTTCTATCTATGCATTCTGACACTCAAACAATGTGTTTTGCTTCAATTTGGCTCATTTTACAAAGGTGCTTATTTCTGGAGTGAACATGCAGTTCTACTCATGAGTAAGCAATTAAGCGAAATAAACCTATAGATCGCTTATTTATCTTCTATCAATGCATTCTGACACTCCACCAATATGTTTTGCTTCAATTTGGCTCATTTTACAAAGGTGCTTATTTCTGGAGTGAACATGCAGTTCTACTCATGAGTAAGCAACTAAGCGAAATAAACCTATAGATCGCTTATTTATCTTCTATCTATGCATTCTGACACTCCACCAATATGTTTTGCTTCAATTTGGCTCATTTTACAAAGGTGCTTATTTCTGGAGTGAACATGCATTTCTACTCAAGAGTAAGCAACTAAGCGAAATAAACCTATAGAACGCTTATTTGCTTTCTATCTGTGCAATCTGACACTCCAACAATGTGTTTTGCTTCAATTTGGCTCATTTTACAAAGGTGCATATTTCTGGAGTCCACATGCAGTTCTACTCATGAGTAAGCAATTAAGCGAAATAAACCTATAGAACGCTTATTTGTCTTCTATCTGTGCAATCTGACACTCCAACAATGTGTTTTGCTTCAATTTGGCTCATTTTACAAAGGTGCATATTTCTGGAGTTCACATGCAGTTCTACTCATGAGTAAGCAACTAAGTGAAATAAACCTATAGATCGCTTATTTATCTTCTATCTCTGCATTCTGACACTCAAACAATGTGTTCTGCTTCAATTTGGCTCATTTTACAAAGGTGCTTATTCCTGGAGTGAACATGCAGTTCTACTCAAGAGTAAGCAAATAAGCGAAATAAAGCCATAGAACGCTTATCAGCCTTCTATCTATGCATTCTGACACTCCAACAATGTGTTTTGCTTCAATTTGGCTCATTTTACAAAGGTGCTTATTTCTGGAGTGAACATGCAGTTCTACTCAAGAGTAAGCAACTAAGAGAAATAAAGCCATAGAACGCTTATCAGCCTTCTATCTATGCATTCTGACACTCCAACAATGTGTTTTGCTTCAATTTGGCTCATTTTACAAAGGTGCTTATTTCTGGAGTGAACATGCAGTTCTACTCAAGAGTAAGCAACTAAGCAAAAAAAACCTATAGATCGCTTATTAGTATTCTATCTATGCATTCTGACACTCCATCAATGTGTTTTGCTTCAATTTGCCTCATTTTACAAAGGTGCTTATTTCTGGACTGAACATGCAGTTCTACTCAAGAGTAAGCAACTAAGCGAAATAAACCTATAGAACGCTTATTTGTCTTCTATCTGTGCATTCTGACACTCAAACAATGTGTTCTGCTTCAATTTGGCTCATTTTACAAAGGTGCTTATTCCTGGAGTGAACATGCAGTTCTACTCAAGAGTAAGCAAATAAGCGAAATAAAGCCATAGAACGCTTATCAGCCTTCTATCTATGCATTCTGACACTCCAACAATGTGTTTTGCTTCAATTTGGCTGATTTTACAAAGGTGCTTATTTCTGGAGTGAACATGCAGTTCTACTCAAGAGTAAGCAACTAAGAGAAATAAAGCCATAGAACGCTTATTTGTCTTCTATCTGTGCAATCTGACACTCCAACAATGTGTTTTGCTTCAATTTGGCTCATTTTACAAAGGTGCATATTTCTGGAGTTCACATGCAGTTCTACTCATGAGTAAGCAACTAAGTTAAATAAACCTATAGATCGCTTATTTATCTTCTATCTATGCATTCTGACACTCAAACAATGTGTTCTGCTTCAATTTGGCTCATTTTACAAAGGTGCTTATTCCTGGAGTGAACATGCAGTTCTACTCAAGAGTAAGCAAATAAGCGAAATAAAGCCATAGAACGCTTATCAGCCTTCTATCTATGCATTCTGACACTCCAACAATGTGTTTTGCTTCAATTTGGCTGATTTTACAAAGGTGCTTATTTCTGGAGTGAACATGCAGTTCTACTCAAGAGTAAGCAACTAAGAGAAATAAAGCCATAGAACGCTTATCTGCCTTCTATCTATGCATTCTGACACTCCAACAATGTGTTTTGCTTCAATTTAGCTCATTTTACAAAGGTGCTTATTTCTGGAGTGAACATGCAGTTCTACTCAAGAGTAAGCAACTAAGCGAAATAAACCTATAGAACGCTTATTTGTCTTCTATCTGTGCATTCTGACACTCCAACAATGTGTTTTGCTTCAATTTGGCTCATTTTACAAAGGTGCTTATTTCTGGAGTGAACATGCAGTTCTACTCAAGAGTAAGCAACTAAGCGAAAAAAACCTATAGATCGCTTATTAGTATTCTATCTATGCATTCTGACACTCCATCAATGTGTTTTGCTTCAATTTGGCTCATTTTACAAAGGTGCTTATTTCTGGAGTGAACATGCAGTTCTACTCAAGAGTAAGCAATTAAGCGAAATAAACCTATAGAACGCTTACTTGTCTTCTATCTATGCATCCTGACACTCAAACAATGTGTTTTGCTTCAATTTGGCTCATTTTACGAACGTGCTTATTTCTGGAGTGAACATGCAGTTCTACTCAAGAGTAAGCAACTAAGCGATATAAACCTATAGAACGCTTTTTTGTCTTCTATCTGTGCAATCTGACACTCCAACCATGTGTTTTGCTTCAATTTGGCTCATTTTACAAAGGTGCTTATTTCTGTAGTTCACATGCAGTTCTACTCATGAGTAAGCAACTAAGCGAAATAAACCTATAGATCGCTTATTTATCTTCTATCTATGCATTCTGACACTCCAACAATGTGTTTTGCTTCAATTTGGCTCATTTTACAAAGGTGCTTATTTCTGGAGTGAACATGCAGTTCTACTCAAGAGTAAGCAAATAAGCGAAATAAAGCCATAGAACGCTTATCAGCCTTCTATCTATGCATTCTGACACTCAAACAATGTGTTTTGCTTCAATTTGGCTCATTTTACAAAGGTGCTTATTTCTGGAGTGAACATGCAGTTCTACTCATGAGTAAGCAATTAAGCGAAATAAACCTATAGATCGCTTATTTATCTTCTATCAATGCATTCTGACACTCCACCAATATGTTTTGCTTCAATTTGGCTCATTTTACAAAGGTGCTTATTTCTGGAGTGAACATGCAGTTCTACTCATGAGTAAGCAACTAAGCGAAATAAACCTATAGATCGCTTATTTATCTTCTATCTATGCATTCTGACACTCCACCAATATGTTTTGCTTCAATTTGGCTCATTTTACAAAGGTGCTTATTTCTGGAGTGAACATGCATTTCTACTCAAGAGTAAGCAACTAAGCGAAATAAACCTATAGAACGCTTATTTGCTTTCTATCTGTGCAATCTGACACTCCAACAATGTGTTTTGCTTCAATTTGGCTCATTTTACAAAGGTGCATATTTCTGGAGTCCACATGCAGTTCTACTCATGAGTAAGCAATTAAGCGAAATAAACCTATAGAACGCTTATTTGTCTTCTATCTGTGCAATCTGACACTCCAACAATGTGTTTTGCTTCAATTTGGCTCATTTTACAAAGGTGCTTATTCCTGGAGTGAACATGCAGTTCTACTCAAGAGTAAGCAAATAAGCGAAATAAAGCCATAGAACGCTTATCAGCCTTCTATCTATGCATTCTGACACTCCAACAATGTGTTTTGCTTCAATTTGGCTCATTTTACAAAGGTGCTTATTTCTGGAGTGAACATGCAGTTCTACTCAAGAGTAAGCAACTAAGAGAAATAAAGCCATAGAACGCTTATCAGCCTTCTATCTATGCATTCTGACACTCCAACAATGTGTTTTGCTTCAATTTGGCTCATTTTACAAAGGTGCTTATTTCTGGAGTGAACATGCAGTTCTACTCAAGAGTAAGCAACTAAGCAAAAAAAACCTATAGATCGCTTATTAGTATTCTATCTATGCATTCTGACACTCCATCAATGTGTTTTGCTTCAATTTGCCTCATTTTACAAAGGTGCTTATTTCTGGACTGAACATGCAGTTCTACTCAAGAGTAAGCAACTAAGCGAAATAAACCTATAGAACGCTTATTTGTCTTCTATCTGTGCATTCTGACACTCAAACAATGTGTTCTGCTTCAATTTGGCTCATTTTACAAAGGTGCTTATTCCTGGAGTGAACATGCAGTTCTACTCAAGAGTAAGCAAATAAGCGAAATAAAGCCATAGAACGCTTATCAGCCTTCTATCTATGCATTCTGACACTCCAACAATGTGTTTTGCTTCAATTTGGCTGATTTTACAAAGGTGCTTATTTCTGGAGTGAACATGCAGTTCTACTCAAGAGTAAGCAACTAAGAGAAATAAAGCCATAGAATGCTTATTTGTCTTCTATCTGTGCAATCTGACACTCCAACAATGTGTTTTGCTTCAATTTGGCTCATTTTACAAAGGTGCATATTTCTGGAGTTCACATGCAGTTCTACTCATGAGTAAGCAACTAAGTTAAATAAACCTATAGATCGCTTATTTATCTTCTATCTATGCATTCTGACACTCAAACAATGTGTTCTGCTTCAATTTGGCTCATTTTACAAAGGTGCTTATTCCTGGAGTGAACATGCAGTTCTACTCAAGAGTAAGCAAATAAGCGAAATAAAGCCATAGAACGCTTATCAGCCTTCTATCTATGCATTCTGACACTCCAACAATGTGTTTTGCTTCAATTTGGCTGATTTTACAAAGGTGCTTATTTCTGGAGTGAACATGCAGTTCTACTCAAGAGTAAGCAACTAAGAGAAATAAAGCCATAGAACGCTTATCTGCCTTCTATCTATGCATTCTGACACTCCAACAATGTGTTTTGCTTCAATTTGGCTCATTTTACAAAGGTGCTTATTTCTGGAGTGAACATGCAGTTCTACTCAAGAGTAAGCAACTAAGCGAAATAAACCTATAGAACGCTTATTTGTCTTCTATCTGTGCATTCTGACACTCCAACAATGTGTTTTGCTTCAATTTGGCTAATTTTACAAAGGTGCTTATTTCTGGACTGAACATGCAGTTCTACTCAAGAGTAAGCAATTAAGCGAAATAAACCTATAGAACGCTTATTTGTCTTCTATCTGTGCAATCTGACACTCCAACAATGTGTTTTGCTTCAATTTGGCTCATTTTACAAAGGTGCATATTTCTGGAGTCCACATGCAGTTCTACTCATGAGTAAGCAACTAAGTGAAATAAACCTATAGATCGCTTATTTATCTTCTATCTATGCATTCTGACACTCCAACAATGTGTTCTGCTTCAATTTGGCTCATTTTACAAAGGTGCTTATTCCTGGAGTGAACATGCAGTTCTACTCAAGAGTAAGCAATTAAGCGAAATAAACCTATAGAACGCTTTTTTGTCTTCTATCTGTGCATTCTGACACTCCAACAATGTGTTTTGCTTCAATTTGGCTCATTTTACAAAGGTGCTTATTTCTGGAGTGAACATGCAGTTCTACTCAAGAGTAAGCAACTAAGCGAAAAAAACCTATAGATCGCTTATTAGTATTCTATCTATGCATTCTGACACTCCATCAATGTGTTTTGCTTCAATTTGGCTCATTTTACAAAGGTGCTTATTTCTGGAGTGAACATGCAGTTCTACTCAAGAGTAAGCAATTAAGCGAAATAAACCTATAGAACGCTTACTTGTCTTCTATCTATGCATCCTGACACTCAAACAATGTGTTTTGCTTCAATTTGGCTCATTTTACAAACGTGCTTATTTCTGGAGTAAACATGCAGTTCTACTCAAGAGTAAGCAACTAAGCGATATAAACCTATAGAACGCTTTTTTGTCTTCTATCTGTGCAATCTGACACTCCAACCATGTGTTTTGCTTCAATTTGGCTCATTTTACAAAGGTGCTTATTTCTGTAGTTCACATGCAGTTCTACTCATGAGTAAGCAACTAAGCGAAATAAACCTATAGATCGCTTATTTATCTTCTATCTATGCATTCTGACACTCCAACAATGTGTTTTGCTTCAATTTGGCTCATTTTACAAAGGTGCTTATTTCTGGAGTGAACATGCAGTTCTACTCAAGAGTAAGCAAATAAGCGAAATAAAGCCATAGAACGCTTATCAGCCTTCTATCTATGCATTCTGACACTCAAACAATGTGTTTTGCTTCAATTTGGCTCATTTTACAAAGGTGCTTATTTCTGGAGTGAACATGCAGTTCTACTCATGAGTAAGCAATTAAGCGAAATAAACCTATAGATCGCTTATTTATCTTCTATCAATGCATTCTGACACTCCACCAATATGTTTTGCTTCAATTTGGCTCATTTTACAAAGGTGCTTATTTCTGGAGTGAACATGCAGTTCTACTCATGAGTAAGCAACTAAGCGAAATAAACCTATAGATCGCTTATTTATCTTCTATCTATGCATTCTGACACTCCACCAATATGTTTTGCTTCAATTTGGCTCATTTTACAAAGGTGCTTATTTCTGGAGTGAACATGCATTTCTACTCAAGAGTAAGCAACTAAGTGAAATAAACCTATAGAACGCTTATTTGCTTTCCATCTGTGCAATCTGACACTCCAACAATGTGTTTTGCTTCAATTTGGCTCATTTTACAAAGGTGCATATTTCTGGAGTCCACATGCAGTTCTACTCATGAGTAAGCAATTAAGCGAAATAAACCTATAGAACGCTTATTTGTCTTCTATCTGTGCAATCTGACACTCCAACAATGTGTTTTGCTTCAATTTGGCTCATTTTACAAAGGTGCATATTTCTGGAGTTCACATGCAGTTCTACTCATGAGTAAGCAACTAAGTGAAATAAACCTATAGATCGCTTATTTATCTTCTATCTCTGCATTCTGACACTCAAACAATGTGTTCTGCTTCAATTTGGCTCATTTTACAAAGGTGCTTATTCCTGGAGTGAACATGCAGTTCTACTCAAGAGTAAGCAAACAAGCGAAATAAAGCCATAGAACGCTTATCAGCCTTCTATCTATGCATTCTGACACTCCAACAATGTGTTTTGCTTCAATTTGGCTCATTTTACAAAGGTGCTTATTTCTGGAGTGAACATGCAGTTCTACTCAAGAGTAAGCAACTAAGAGAAATAAAGCCATAGAACGCTTATCAGCCTTCTATCTATGCATTCTGACACTCCAACAATGTGTTTTGCTTCAATTTGGCTCATTTTACAAAGGTGCTTATTTCTGGAGTGAACATGCAGTTCTACTCAAGAGTAAGCAACTAAGCAAAAAAAACCTATAGATCGCTTATTAGTATTCTATCTATGCATTCTGACACTCCATCAATGTGTTTTGCTTCAATTTGCCTCATTTTACAAAGGTGCTTATTTCTGGACTGAACATGCAGTTCTACTCAAGAGTAAGCAACTAAGCGAAATAAACCTATAGAACGCTTATTTGTCTTCTATCTGTGCATTCTGACACTCAAACAATGTGTTCTGCTTCAATTTGGCTCATTTTACAAAGGTGCTTATTCCTGGAGTGAACATGCAGTTCTACTCAAGAGTAAGCAAATAAGCGAAATAAAGCCATAGAACGCTTATCAGCCTTCTATCTATGCATTCTGACACTCCAACAATGTGTTTTGCTTCAATTTGGCTGATTTTACAAAGGTGCTTATTTCTGGAGTGAACATGCAGTTCTACTCAAGAGTAAGCAACTAAGAGAAATAAAGCCATAGAACGCTTATTTGTCTTCTATCTGTGCAATCTGACACTCCAACAATGTGTTTTGCTTCAATTTGGCTCATTTTACAAAGGTGCATATTTCTGGAGTTCACATGCAGTTCTACTCATGAGTAAGCAACTAAGTTAAATAAACCTATAGATCGCTTATTTATCTTCTATCTATGCATTCTGACACTCAAACAATGTGTTCTGCTTCAATTTGGCTCATTTTACAAAGGTGCTTATTCCTGGAGTGAACATGCAGTTCTACTCAAGAGTAAGCAAATAAGCGAAATAAAGCCATAGAACGCTTATCAGCCTTCTATCTATGCATTCTGACACTCCAACAATGTGTTTTGCTTCAATTTGGCTGATTTTACAAAGGTGCTTATTTCTGGAGTGAACATGCAGTTCTACTCAAGAGTAAGCAACTAAGAGAAATAAAGCCATAGAACGCTTATCTGCCTTCTATCTATGCATTCTGACACTCCAACAATGTGTTTTGCTTCAATTTGGCTCATTTTACAAAGGTGCTTATTTCTGGAGTGAACATGCAGTTCTACTCAAGAGTAAGCAACTAAGCGAAATAAACCTATAGAACGCTTATTTGTCTTCTATCTGTGCATTCTGACACTCCAACAATGTGTTTTGCTTCAATTTGGCTCATTTTACAAAGGTGCTTATTTCTGGAGTGAACATGCAGTTCTACTCAAGAGTAAGCAACTAAGCGAAAAAAACCTATAGATCGCTTATTAGTATTCTATCTATGCATTCTGACACTCCATCAATGTGTTTTGCTTCAATTTGGCTCATTTTACAAAGGTGCTTATTTCTGGAGTGAACATGCAGTTCTACTCAAGAGTAAGCAATTGAGCGAAATAAACCTATAGAACGCTTACTTGTCTTCTATCTATGCATCCTGACACTCAAACAATGTGTTTTGCTTCAATTTGGCTCATTTTACAAACGTGCTTATTTCTGGAGTGAACATGCAGTTCTACTCAAGAGTAAGCAACTAAGCGATATAAACCTATAGAACGCTTTTTTGTCTTCTATCTGTGCAATCTGACACTCCAACCATGTGTTTTGCTTCAATTTGGCTCATTTTACAAAGGTGCTTATTTCTGTAGTTCACATGCAGTTCTACTCATGAGTAAGCAACTAAGCGAAATAAACCTATAGATCGCTTATTTATCTTCTATCTATGCATTCTGACACTCCAACAATGTGTTTTGCTTCAATTTGGCTCATTTTACAAAGGTGCTTATTTCTGGAGTGAACATGCAGTTCTACTCAAGAGTAAGCAACTAAGAGAAATAAAGCCATAGAACGCTTATCTGCCTTCTATCTATGCATTCTGACACTCCAACAATGTGTTTTGCTTCAATTTGGCTCATTTTACAAAGGTGCTTATTTCTGGAGTGAACATGCAGTTCTACTCAAGAGTAAGCAACTAAGCGAAATAAACCTATAGAACGCTTATTTGTCTTCTATCTGTGCATTCTGACACTCCAACAATGTGTTTTGCTTCAATTTGGCTCATTTTACAAAGGTGCTTATTTCTGGAGTGAACATGCAGTTCTACTCAAGAGTAAGCAACTAAGCGAAAAAAACCTATAGATCGCTTATTAGTATTCTATCTATGCATTCTGACACTCCATCAATGTGTTTTGCTTCAATTTGCCTCATTTTACAAAGGTGCTTATTTCTGGACTGAACATGCAGTTCTACTCAAGAGTAAGCAACTAAGCGAAAAAAACCTATAGATCGCTTATTAGTATTCTATCTATGCATTCTGACACTCCATCAATGTGTTTTGCTTCAATTTGGCTCATTTTACAAAGGTGCTTATTTCTGGAGTGAACATGCAGTTCTACTCAAGAGTAAGCAATTAAGCGAAATAAACCTATAGAACGCTTACTTGTCTTCTATCTATGCATCCTGACACTCAAACAATGTGTTTTGCTTCAATTTGGCTCATTTTACAAACGTGCTTATTTCTGGAGTGAACATGCAGTTCTACTCAAGAGTAAGCAACTAAGCGATATAAACCTATAGAACGCTTTTTTGTCTTCTATCTGTGCAATCTGACACTCCAACCATGTGTTTTGCTTCAATTTGGCTCATTTTACAAAGGTGCTTATTTCTGTAGTTCACATGCAGTTCTACTCATGAGTAAGCAACTAAGCGAAATAAACCTATAGATCGCTTATTTATCTTCTATCTATGCATTCTGACACTCCAACAATGTGTTTTGCTTCAATTTGGCTCATTTTACAAAGGTGCTTATTTCTGGAGTGAACATGCAGTTCTACTCAAGAGTAAGCAAATAAGCGAAATAAAGCCATAGAACGCTTATCAGCCTTCTATCTATGCATTCTGACACTCAAACAATGTGTTTTGCTTCAATTTGGCTCATTTTACAAAGGTGCTTATTTCTGGAGTGAACATGCAGTTCTACTCATGAGTAAGCAATTAAGCGAAATAAACCTATAGATCGCTTATTTATCTTCTATCAATGCATTCTGACACTCCACCAATATGTTTTGCTTCAATTTGGCTCATTTTACAAAGGTGCTTATTTCTGGAGTGAACATGCAGTTCTACTCATGAGTAAGCAACTAAGCGAAATAAACCTATAGATCGCTTATTTATCTTCTATCTATGCATTCTGACACTCCACCAATATGTTTTGCTTCAATTTGGCTCATTTTACAAAGGTGCTTATTTCTGGAGTGAACATGCATTTCTACTCAAGAGTAAGCAACTAAGCGAAATAAACCTATAGAACGCTTATTTGCTTTCTATCTGTGCAATCTGACACTCCAACAATGTGTTTTGCTTCAATTTGGCTCATTTTACAAAGGTGCATATTTCTGGAGTCCACATGCAGTTCTACTCATGAGTAAGCAATTAAGCGAAATAAACCTATAGAACGCTTATTTGTCTTCTATCTGTGCAATCTGACACTCCAACAATGTGTTTTGCTTCAATTTGGCTCATTTTACAAAGGTGCATATTTCTGGAGTTCACATGCAGTTCTACTCATGAGTAAGCAACTAAGTGAAATAAACCTATAGATCGCTTATTTATCTTCTATCTCTGCATTCTGACACTCAAACAATGTGTTCTGCTTCAATTTGGCTCATTTTACAAAGGTGCTTATTCCTGGAGTGAACATGCAGTTCTACTCAAGAGTAAGCAAATAAGCGAAATAAAGCCATAGAACGCTTATCAGCCTTCTATCTATGCATTCTGACACTCCAACAATGTGTTTTGCTTCAATTTGGCTCATTTTACAAAGGTGCTTATTTCTGGAGTGAACATGCAGTTCTACTCAAGAGTAAGCAACTAAGAGAAATAAAGCCATAGAACGCTTATCAGCCTTCTATCTATGCATTCTGACACTCCAACAATGTGTTTTGCTTCAATTTGGCTCATTTTACAAAGGTGCTTATTTCTGGAGTGAACATGCAGTTCTACTCAAGAGTAAGCAACTAAGCAAAAAAAACCTATAGATCGCTTATTAGTATTCTATCTATGCATTCTGACACTCCATCAATGTGTTTTGCTTCAATTTGCCTCATTTTACAAAGGTGCTTATTTCTGGACTGAACATGCAGTTCTACTCAAGAGTAAGCAACTAAGCGAAATAAACCTATAGAACGCTTATTTGTCTTCTATCTGTGCATTCTGACACTCAAACAATGTGTTCTGCTTCAATTTGGCTCATTTTACAAAGGTGCTTATTCCTGGAGTGAACATGCAGTTCTACTCAAGAGTAAGCAAATAAGCGAAATAAAGCCATAGAACGCTTATCAGCCTTCTATCTATGCATTCTGACACTCCAACAATGTGTTTTGCTTCAATTTGGCTGATTTTACAAAGGTGCTTATTTCTGGAGTGAACATGCAGTTCTACTCAAGAGTAAGCAACTAAGAGAAATAAAGCCATAGAACGCTTATTTGTCTTCTATCTGTGCAATCTGACACTCCAACAATGTGTTTTGCTTCAATTTGGCTCATTTTACAAAGGTGCATATTTCTGGAGTTCACATGCAGTTCTACTCATGAGTAAGCAACTAAGTTAAATAAACCTATAGATCGCTTATTTATCTTCTATCTATGCATTCTGACACTCAAACAATGTGTTCTGCTTCAATTTGGCTCATTTTACAAAGGTGCTTATTCCTGGAGTGAACATGCAGTTCTACTCAAGAGTAAGCAAATAAGCGAAATAAAGCCATAGAACGCTTATCAGCCTTCTATCTATGCATTCTGACACTCCAACAATGTGTTTTGCTTCAATTTGGCTGATTTTACAAAGGTGCTTATTTCTGGAGTGAACATGCAGTTCTACTCAAGAGTAAGCAACTAAGAGAAATAAAGCCATAGAACGCTTATCTGCCTTCTATCTATGCATTCTGACACTCCAACAATGTGTTTTGCTTCAATTTAGCTCATTTTACAAAGGTGCTTATTTCTGGAGTGAACATGCAGTTCTACTCAAGAGTAAGCAACTAAGCGAAATAAACCTATAGAACGCTTATTTGTCTTCTATCTGTGCATTCTGACACTCCAACAATGTGTTTTGCTTCAATTTGGCTCATTTTACAAAGGTGCTTATTTCTGGAGTGAACATGCAGTTCTACTCAAGAGTAAGCAACTAAGCGAAAAAAACCTATAGATCGCTTATTAGTATTCTATCTATGCATTCTGACACTCCATCAATGTGTTTTGCTTCAATTTGGCTCATTTTACAAAGGTGCTTATTTCTGGAGTGAACATGCAGTTCTACTCAAGAGTAAGCAATTAAGCGAAATAAACCTATAGAACGCTTACTTGTCTTCTATCTATGCATCCTGACACTCAAACAATGTGTTTTGCTTCAATTTGGCTCATTTTACAAACGTGCTTATTTCTGGAGTGAACATGCAGTTCTACTCAAGAGTAAGCAACTAAGCGATATAAACCTATAGAACGCTTTTTTGTCTTCTATCTGTGCAATCTGACACTCCAACCATGTGTTTTGCTTCAATTTGGCTCATTTTACAAAGGTGCTTATTTCTGTAGTTCACATGCAGTTCTACTCATGAGTAAGCAACTAAGCGAAATAAACCTATAGATCGCTTATTTATCTTCTATCTATGCATTCTGACACTCCAACAATGTGTTTTGCTTCAATTTGGCTCATTTTACAAAGGTGCTTATTTCTGGAGTGAACATGCAGTTCTACTCAAGAGTAAGCAAATAAGCGAAATAAAGCCATAGAACGCTTATCAGCCTTCTATCTATGCATTCTGACACTCAAACAATGTGTTTTGCTTCAATTTGGCTCATTTTACAAAGGTGCTTATTTCTGGAGTGAACATGCAGTTCTACTCATGAGTAAGCAATTAAGCGAAATAAACCTATAGATCGCTTATTTATCTTCTATCAATGCATTCTGACACTCCACCAATATGTTTTGCTTCAATTTGGCTCATTTTACAAAGGTGCTTATTTCTGGAGTGAACATGCAGTTCTACTCATGAGTAAGCAACTAAGCGAAATAAACCTATAGATCGCTTATTTATCTTCTATCTATGCATTCTGACACTCCACCAATATGTTTTGCTTCAATTTGGCTCATTTTACAAAGGTGCTTATTTCTGGAGTGAACATGCATTTCTACTCAAGAGTAAGCAACTAAGCGAAATAAACCTATAGAACGCTTATTTGCTTTCTATCTGTGCAATCTGACACTCCAACAATGTGTTTTGCTTCAATTTGGCTCATTTTACAAAGGTGCATATTTCTGGAGTCCACATGCAGTTCTACTCATGAGTAAGCAATTAAGCAAAATAAACCTATAGAACGCTTATTTGTCTTCTATCTGTGCAATCTGACACTCCAACAATGTGTTTTGCTTCAATTTGGCTCATTTTACAAAGGTGCTTATTCCTGGAGTGAACATGCAGTTCTACTCAAGAGTAAGCAAATAAGCGAAATAAAGCCATAGAACGCTTATCAGCCTTCTATCTATGCATTCTGACACTCCAACAATGTGTTTTGCTTCAATTTGGCTCATTTTACAAAGGTGCTTATTTCTGGAGTGAACATGCAGTTCTACTCAAGAGTAAGCAACTAAGAGAAATAAAGCCATAGAACGCTTATCAGCCTTCTATCTATGCATTCTGACACTCCAACAATGTGTTTTGCTTCAATTTGGCTCATTTTACAAAGGTGCTTATTTCTGGAGTGAACATGCAGTTCTACTCAAGAGTAAGCAACTAAGCAAAAAAAACCTATAGATCGCTTATTAGTATTCTATCTATGCATTCTGACACTCCATCAATGTGTTTTGCTTCAATTTGCCTCATTTTACAAAGGTGCTTATTTCTGGACTGAACATGCAGTTCTACTCAAGAGTAAGCAACTAAGCGAAATAAACCTATAGAACGCTTATTTGTCTTCTATCTGTGCATTCTGACACTCAAACAATGTGTTCTGCTTCAATTTGGCTCATTTTACAAAGGTGCTTATTCCTGGAGTGAACATGCAGTTCTACTCAAGAGTAAGCAAATAAGCGAAATAAAGCCATAGAACGCTTATCAGCCTTCTATCTATGCATTCTGACACTCCAACAATGTGTTTTGCTTCAATTTGGCTGATTTTACAAAGGTGCTTATTTCTGGAGTGAACATGCAGTTCTACTCAAGAGTAAGCAACTAAGAGAAATAAAGCCATAGAATGCTTATTTGTCTTCTATCTGTGCAATCTGACACTCCAACAATGTGTTTTGCTTCAATTTGGCTCATTTTACAAAGGTGCATATTTCTGGAGTTCACATGCAGTTCTACTCATGAGTAAGCAACTAAGTTAAATAAACCTATAGATCGCTTATTTATCTTCTATCTATGCATTCTGACACTCAAACAATGTGTTCTGCTTCAATTTGGCTCATTTTACAAAGGTGCTTATTCCTGGAGTGAACATGCAGTTCTACTCAAGAGTAAGCAAATAAGCGAAATAAAGCCATAGAACGCTTATCAGCCTTCTATCTATGCATTCTGACACTCCAACAATGTGTTTTGCTTCAATTTGGCTGATTTTACAAAGGTGCTTATTTCTGGAGTGAACATGCAGTTCTACTCAAGAGTAAGCAACTAAGAGAAATAAAGCCATAGAACGCTTATCTGCCTTCTATCTATGCATTCTGACACTCCAACAATGTGTTTTGCTTCAATTTGGCTCATTTTACAAAGGTGCTTATTTCTGGAGTGAACATGCAGTTCTACTCAAGAGTAAGCAACTAAGCGAAATAAACCTATAGAACGCTTATTTGTCTTCTATCTGTGCATTCTGACACTCCAACAATGTGTTTTGCTTCAATTTGGCTAATTTTACAAAGGTGCTTATTTCTGGACTGAACATGCAGTTCTACTCAAGAGTAAGCAATTAAGCGAAATAAACCTATAGAACGCTTATTTGTCTTCTATCTGTGCAATCTGACACTCCAACAATGTGTTTTGCTTCAATTTGGCTCATTTTACAAAGGTGCATATTTCTGGAGTCCACATGCAGTTCTACTCATGAGTAAGCAACTAAGTGAAATAAACCTATAGATCGCTTATTTATCTTCTATCTATGCATTCTGACACTCCAACAATGTGTTCTGCTTCAATTTGGCTCATTTTACAAAGGTGCTTATTCCTGGAGTGAACATGCAGTTCTACTCAAGAGTAAGCAATTAAGCGAAATAAACCTATAGAACGCTTTTTTGTCTTCTATCTGTGCATTCTGACACTCCAACAATGTGTTTTGCTTCAATTTGGCTCATTTTACAAAGGTGCTTATTTCTGGAGTGAACATGCAGTTCTACTCAAGAGTAAGCAACTAAGCGAAAAAAACCTATAGATCGCTTATTAGTATTCTATCTATGCATTCTGACACTCCATCAATGTGTTTTGCTTCAATTTGGCTCATTTTACAAAGGTGCTTATTTCTGGAGTGAACATGCAGTTCTACTCAAGAGTAAGCAATTAAGCGAAATAAACCTATAGAACGCTTACTTGTCTTCTATCTATGCATCCTGACACTCAAACAATGTGTTTTGCTTCAATTTGGCTCATTTTACAAACGTGCTTATTTCTGGAGTAAACATGCAGTTCTACTCAAGAGTAAGCAACTAAGCGATATAAACCTATAGAACGCTTTTTTGTCTTCTATCTGTGCAATCTGACACTCCAACCATGTGTTTTGCTTCAATTTGGCTCATTTTACAAAGGTGCTTATTTCTGTAGTTCACATGCAGTTCTACTCATGAGTAAGCAACTAAGCGAAATAAACCTATAGATCGCTTATTTATCTTCTATCTATGCATTCTGACACTCCAACAATGTGTTTTGCTTCAATTTGGCTCATTTTACAAAGGTGCTTATTTCTGGAGTGAACATGCAGTTCTACTCAAGAGTAAGCAAATAAGCGAAATAAAGCCATAGAACGCTTATCAGCCTTCTATCTATGCATTCTGACACTCAAACAATGTGTTTTGCTTCAATTTGGCTCATTTTACAAAGGTGCTTATTTCTGGAGTGAACATGCAGTTCTACTCATGAGTAAGCAATTAAGCGAAATAAACCTATAGATCGCTTATTTATCTTCTATCAATGCATTCTGACACTCCACCAATATGTTTTGCTTCAATTTGGCTCATTTTACAAAGGTGCTTATTTCTGGAGTGAACATGCAGTTCTACTCATGAGTAAGCAACTAAGCGAAATAAACCTATAGATCGCTTATTTATCTTCTATCTATGCATTCTGACACTCCACCAATATGTTTTGCTTCAATTTGGCTCATTTTACAAAGGTGCTTATTTCTGGAGTGAACATGCATTTCTACTCAAGAGTAAGCAACTAAGTGAAATAAACCTATAGAACGCTTATTTGCTTTCCATCTGTGCAATCTGACACTCCAACAATGTGTTTTGCTTCAATTTGGCTCATTTTACAAAGGTGCATATTTCTGGAGTCCACATGCAGTTCTACTCATGAGTAAGCAATTAAGCGAAATAAACCTATAGAACGCTTATTTGTCTTCTATCTGTGCAATCTGACACTCCAACAATGTGTTTTGCTTCAATTTGGCTCATTTTACAAAGGTGCATATTTCTGGAGTTCACATGCAGTTCTACTCATGAGTAAGCAACTAAGTGAAATAAACCTATAGATCGCTTATTTATCTTCTATCTCTGCATTCTGACACTCAAACAATGTGTTCTGCTTCAATTTGGCTCATTTTACAAAGGTGCTTATTCCTGGAGTGAACATGCAGTTCTACTCAAGAGTAAGCAAACAAGCGAAATAAAGCCATAGAACGCTTATCAGCCTTCTATCTATGCATTCTGACACTCCAACAATGTGTTTTGCTTCAATTTGGCTCATTTTACAAAGGTGCTTATTTCTGGAGTGAACATGCAGTTCTACTCAAGAGTAAGCAACTAAGAGAAATAAAGCCATAGAACGCTTATCAGCCTTCTATCTATGCATTCTGACACTCCAACAATGTGTTTTGCTTCAATTTGGCTCATTTTACAAAGGTGCTTATTTCTGGAGTGAACATGCAGTTCTACTCAAGAGTAAGCAACTAAGCAAAAAAAACCTATAGATCGCTTATTAGTATTCTATCTATGCATTCTGACACTCCATCAATGTGTTTTGCTTCAATTTGCCTCATTTTACAAAGGTGCTTATTTCTGGACTGAACATGCAGTTCTACTCAAGAGTAAGCAACTAAGCGAAATAAACCTATAGAACGCTTATTTGTCTTCTATCTGTGCATTCTGACACTCAAACAATGTGTTCTGCTTCAATTTGGCTCATTTTACAAAGGTGCTTATTCCTGGAGTGAACATGCAGTTCTACTCAAGAGTAAGCAAATAAGCGAAATAAAGCCATAGAACGCTTATCAGCCTTCTATCTATGCATTCTGACACTCCAACAATGTGTTTTGCTTCAATTTGGCTGATTTTACAAAGGTGCTTATTTCTGGAGTGAACATGCAGTTCTACTCAAGAGTAAGCAACTAAGAGAAATAAAGCCATAGAACGCTTATTTGTCTTCTATCTGTGCAATCTGACACTCCAACAATGTGTTTTGCTTCAATTTGGCTCATTTTACAAAGGTGCATATTTCTGGAGTTCACATGCAGTTCTACTCATGAGTAAGCAACTAAGTTAAATAAACCTATAGATCGCTTATTTATCTTCTATCTATGCATTCTGACACTCAAACAATGTGTTCTGCTTCAATTTGGCTCATTTTACAAAGGTGCTTATTCCTGGAGTGAACATGCAGTTCTACTCAAGAGTAAGCAAATAAGCGAAATAAAGCCATAGAACGCTTATCAGCCTTCTATCTATGCATTCTGACACTCCAACAATGTGTTTTGCTTCAATTTGGCTGATTTTACAAAGGTGCTTATTTCTGGAGTGAACATGCAGTTCTACTCAAGAGTAAGCAACTAAGAGAAATAAAGCCATAGAACGCTTATCTGCCTTCTATCTATGCATTCTGACACTCCAACAATGTGTTTTGCTTCAATTTGGCTCATTTTACAAAGGTGCTTATTTCTGGAGTGAACATGCAGTTCTACTCAAGAGTAAGCAACTAAGCGAAATAAACCTATAGAACGCTTATTTGTCTTCTATCTGTGCATTCTGACACTCCAACAATGTGTTTTGCTTCAATTTGGCTCATTTTACAAAGGTGCTTATTTCTGGAGTGAACATGCAGTTCTACTCAAGAGTAAGCAACTAAGCGAAAAAAACCTATAGATCGCTTATTAGTATTCTATCTATGCATTCTGACACTCCATCAATGTGTTTTGCTTCAATTTGGCTCATTTTACAAAGGTGCTTATTTCTGGAGTGAACATGCAGTTCTACTCAAGAGTAAGCAATTGAGCGAAATAAACCTATAGAACGCTTACTTGTCTTCTATCTATGCATCCTGACACTCAAACAATGTGTTTTGCTTCAATTTGGCTCATTTTACAAACGTGCTTATTTCTGGAGTGAACATGCAGTTCTACTCAAGAGTAAGCAACTAAGCGATATAAACCTATAGAACGCTTTTTTGTCTTCTATCTGTGCAATCTGACACTCCAACCATGTGTTTTGCTTCAATTTGGCTCATTTTACAAAGGTGCTTATTTCTGTAGTTCACATGCAGTTCTACTCATGAGTAAGCAACTAAGCGAAATAAACCTATAGATCGCTTATTTATCTTCTATCTATGCATTCTGACACTCCAACAATGTGTTTTGCTTCAATTTGGCTCATTTTACAAAGGTGCTTATTTCTGGAGTGAACATGCAGTTCTACTCAAGAGTAAGCAACTAAGAGAAATAAAGCCATAGAACGCTTATCTGCCTTCTATCTATGCATTCTGACACTCCAACAATGTGTTTTGCTTCAATTTGGCTCATTTTACAAAGGTGCTTATTTCTGGAGTGAACATGCAGTTCTACTCAAGAGTAAGCAACTAAGCGAAATAAACCTATAGAACGCTTATTTGTCTTCTATCTGTGCATTCTGACACTCCAACAATGTGTTTTGCTTCAATTTGGCTCATTTTACAAAGGTGCTTATTTCTGGAGTGAACATGCAGTTCTACTCAAGAGTAAGCAACTAAGCGAAAAAAACCTATAGATCGCTTATTAGTATTCTATCTATGCATTCTGACACTCCATCAATGTGTTTTGCTTCAATTTGCCTCATTTTACAAAGGTGCTTATTTCTGGACTGAACATGCAGTTCTACTCAAGAGTAAGCAATTAAGCGAAATAAACCTATAGAACGCTTATTTGTCTTCTATCTGTGCAATCTGACACTCCAACAATGTGTTTTGCTTCAATTTGGCTTATTTTACAAAGGTGCATATTTCTGGAGTTCACATGCAGTTCTACTCATGAGTAAGCAACTAAGTGAAATAAACCTATAGATCGCTTATTTATCTTCTATCTATGCATTCTGACACTCAAACAATGTGTTCTGCTTCAATTTGGCTCATTTTACAAAGGTGCTTATTTCTGGAGTGAACATGCAGTTCTACTCAAGAGTAAGCAACTAAGAGAAATAAAGCCATAGAACGCTTATCAGCCTTCTATCTATGCATTCTGACACTCCAACAATGTGTTTTGCTTCAATTTGGCTGATTTTACAAAGGTGCTTATTTCTGGAGTGAACATGCAGTTCTACTCAAGAGTAAGCAACTAAGAGAAATAAAGCCATAGAACGCTTATCTGCCTTCTATCTATGCATTCTGACACTCCAACAATGTGTTTTGCTTCAATTTGGCTCATTTTACAAAGGTGCTTATTTCTGGAGTGAACATGCAGTTCTACTCAAGAGTAAGCAACTAAGCGAAATAAACCTATAGAACGCTTATTTGTCTTCTATCTGTGCATTCTGACACTCCAACAATGTGTTTTGCTTCAATTTGGCTCATTTTACAAAGGTGCTTATTTCTGGAGTGAACATGCAGTTCTACTCAAGAGTAAGCAACTAAGCGAAAAAAACCTATAGATCGCTTATTAGTATTCTATCTATGCATTCTGACACTCCATCAATGTGTTTTGCTTCAATTTGGCTCATTTTACAAAGGTGCTTATTTCTGGAGTGAACATGCAGTTCTACTCAAGAGTAAGCAATTGAGCGAAATAAACCTATAGAACGCTTACTTGTCTTCTATCTATGCATCCTGACACTCAAACAATGTGTTTTGCTTCAATTTGGCTCATTTTACAAACGTGCTTATTTCTGGAGTGAACATGCAGTTCTACTCAAGAGTAAGCAACTAAGCGATATAAACCTATAGAACGCTTTTTTGTCTTCTATCTGTGCAATCTGACACTCCAACCATGTGTTTTGCTTCAATTTGGCTCATTTTACAAAGGTGCTTATTTCTGTAGTTCACATGCAGTTCTACTCATGAGTAAGCAACTAAGCGAAATAAACCTATAGATCGCTTATTTATCTTCTATCTATGCATTCTGACACTCCAACAATGTGTTTTGCTTCAATTTGGCTCATTTTACAAAGGTGCTTATTTCTGGAGTGAACATGCAGTTCTACTCAAGAGTAAGCAACTAAGAGAAATAAAGCCATAGAACGCTTATCTGCCTTCTATCTATGCATTCTGACACTCCAACAATGTGTTTTGCTTCAATTTGGCTCATTTTACAAAGGTGCTTATTTCTGGAGTGAACATGCAGTTCTACTCAAGAGTAAGCAACTAAGCGAAATAAACCTATAGAACGCTTATTTGTCTTCTATCTGTGCATTCTGACACTCCAACAATGTGTTTTGCTTCAATTTGGCTCATTTTACAAAGGTGCTTATTTCTGGAGTGAACATGCAGTTCTACTCAAGAGTAAGCAACTAAGCGAAAAAAACCTATAGATCGCTTATTAGTATTCTATCTATGCATTCTGACACTCCATCAATGTGTTTTGCTTCAATTTGCCTCATTTTACAAAGGTGCTTATTTCTGGACTGAACATGCAGTTCTACTCAAGAGTAAGCAATTAAGCGAAATAAACCTATAGAACGCTTATTTGTCTTCTATCTGTGCAATCTGACACTCCAACAATGTGTTTTGCTTCAATTTGGCTTATTTTACAAAGGTGCATATTTCTGGAGTTCACATGCAGTTCTACTCATGAGTAAGCAACTAAGTGAAATAAACCTATAGATCGCTTATTTATCTTCTATCTATGCATTCTGACACTCAAACAATGTGTTCTGCTTCAATTTGGCTCATTTTACAAAGGTGCTTATTTCTGGAGTGAACATGCAGTTCTACTCAAGAGTAAGCAACTAAGAGAAATAAAGCCATAGAACGCTTATCAGCCTTCTATCTATGCATTCTGACACTCCAACAATGTGTTTTGCTTCAATTTGGCTCATTTTACAAAGGTGCTTATTTCTGGAGTGAACATGCAGTTCTACTCAAGAGTAAGCAACTAAGCAAAAAAAACCTATAGATCGCTTATTAGTATTCTATCTATGCATTCTGACACTCCATCAATGTGTTTTGCTTCAATTTGCCTCATTTTACAAAGGTGCTTATTTCTGGACTGAACATGCAGTTCTACTCAAGAGTAAGCAACTAAGCGAAATAAACCTATAGAACGCTTATTTGTCTTCTATCTGTGCATTCTGACACTCAAACAATGTGTTCTGCTTCAATTTGGCTCATTTTACAAAGGTGCTTATTCCTGGAGTGAACATGCAGTTCTACTCAAGAGTAAGCAAATAAGCGAAATAAAGCCATAGAACGCTTATCAGCCTTCTATCTATGCATTCTGACACTCCAACAATGTGTTTTGCTTCAATTTGGCTGATTTTACAAAGGTGCTTATTTCTGGAGTGAACATGCAGTTCTACTCAAGAGTAAGCAACTAAGAGAAATAAAGCCATAGAACGCTTATTTGTCTTCTATCTGTGCAATCTGACACTCCAACAATGTGTTTTGCTTCAATTTGGCTCATTTTACAAAGGTGCATATTTCTGGAGTTCACATGCAGTTCTACTCATGAGTAAGCAACTAAGTTAAATAAACCTATAGATCGCTTATTTATCTTCTATCTATGCATTCTGACACTCAAACAATGTGTTCTGCTTCAATTTGGCTCATTTTACAAAGGTGCTTATTCCTGGAGTGAACATGCAGTTCTACTCAAGAGTAAGCAAATAAGCGAAATAAAGCCATAGAACGCTTATCAGCCTTCTATCTATGCATTCTGACACTCCAACAATGTGTTTTGCTTCAATTTGGCTGATTTTACAAAGGTGCTTATTTCTGGAGTGAACATGCAGTTCTACTCAAGAGTAAGCAACTAAGAGAAATAAAGCCATAGAACGCTTATCTGCCTTCTATCTATGCATTCTGACACTCCAACAATGTGTTTTGCTTCAATTTGGCTCATTTTACAAAGGTGCTTATTTCTGGAGTGAACATGCAGTTCTACTCAAGAGTAAGCAACTAAGCGAAATAAACCTATAGAACGCTTATTTGTCTTCTATCTGTGCATTCTGACACTCCAACAATGTGTTTTGCTTCAATTTGGCTCATTTTACAAAGGTGCTTATTTCTGGAGTGAACATGCAGTTCTACTCAAGAGTAAGCAACTAAGCGAAAAAAACCTATAGATCGCTTATTAGTATTCTATCTATGCATTCTGACACTCCATCAATGTGTTTTGCTTCAATTTGGCTCATTTTACAAAGGTGCTTATTTCTGGAGTGAACATGCAGTTCTACTCAAGAGTAAGCAATTGAGCGAAATAAACCTATAGAACGCTTACTTGTCTTCTATCTATGCATCCTGACACTCAAACAATGTGTTTTGCTTCAATTTGGCTCATTTTACAAACGTGCTTATTTCTGGAGTGAACATGCAGTTCTACTCAAGAGTAAGCAACTAAGCGATATAAACCTATAGAACGCTTTTTTGTCTTCTATCTGTGCAATCTGACACTCCAACCATGTGTTTTGCTTCAATTTGGCTCATTTTACAAAGGTGCTTATTTCTGTAGTTCACATGCAGTTCTACTCATGAGTAAGCAACTAAGCGAAATAAACCTATAGATCGCTTATTTATCTTCTATCTATGCATTCTGACACTCCAACAATGTGTTTTGCTTCAATTTGGCTCATTTTACAAAGGTGCTTATTTCTGGAGTGAACATGCAGTTCTACTCAAGAGTAAGCAACTAAGAGAAATAAAGCCATAGAACGCTTATCTGCCTTCTATCTATGCATTCTGACACTCCAACAATGTGTTTTGCTTCAATTTGGCTCATTTTACAAAGGTGCTTATTTCTGGAGTGAACATGCAGTTCTACTCAAGAGTAAGCAACTAAGCGAAATAAACCTATAGAACGCTTATTTGTCTTCTATCTGTGCATTCTGACACTCCAACAATGTGTTTTGCTTCAATTTGGCTCATTTTACAAAGGTGCTTATTTCTGGAGTGAACATGCAGTTCTACTCAAGAGTAAGCAACTAAGCGAAAAAAACCTATAGATCGCTTATTAGTATTCTATCTATGCATTCTGACACTCCATCAATGTGTTTTGCTTCAATTTGTCTCATTTTACAAAGGTGCTTATTTCTGGACTGAACATGCAGTTCTACTCAAGAGTAAGCAATTAAGCGAAATAAACCTATAGAACGCTTATTTGTCTTCTATCTGTGCAATCTGACACTCCAACAATGTGTTTTGCTTCAATTTGGCTTATTTTACAAAGGTGCATATTTCTGGAGTTCACATGCAGTTCTACTCATGAGTAAGCAACTAAGTGAAATAAACCTATAGATCGCTTATTTATCTTCTATCTATGCATTCTGACACTCAAACAATGTGTTCTGCTTCAATTTGGCTCATTTTACAAAGGTGCTTATTCCTGGAGTGAACATGCAGTTCTACTCAAGAGTAAGCAAATAAGCGAAATAAAGCCATAGAACGCTTATCAGCCTTCTATCTATGCATTCTGACACTCCAACAATGTGTTTTGCTTCAATTTGGCTGATTTTACAAAGGTGCTTATTTCTGGAGTGAACATGCAGTTCTACTCAAGAGTAAGCAACTAAGAGAAATAAAGCCATAGAACGCTTATCTGCCTTCTATCTATGCATTCTGACACTCCAACAATGTGTTTTGCTTCAATTTGGCTGATTTTACAAAGGTGCTTATTTCTGGAGTGAACATGCAGTTCTACTCATGAGTAAGCAATTAAGCGAAATAAACCTATAGATCGCTTATTTATCTTCTATCAATGCATTCTGACACTCCACCAATATGTTTTGCTTCAATTTGGCTCATTTTACAAAGGTGCTTATTTCTGGAGTGAACATGCAGTTCTACTCATGAGTAAGCAACTAAGCGAAATAAACCTATAGATCGCTTATTTATCTTCTATCTAAGCATTCTGACACTCCACCAATATGTATTGCTTCAATTTGGCTAATTTTACAAAGGTGCTTATTTCTGGAGTGAACATGCATTTCTACTCAAGAGTAAGCAACTAAGCGAAATAAACCTATAGAACGCTTATTTGCTTTCTATCTGTGCAATCTGACACTCCAACAATGTGTTTTGCTTCAATTTGGCTCATTTTACAAAGGTGCATATTTCTGGAGTCCACATGCAGTTCTACTCATGAGTAAGCAATTAAGTCAAATAAACCTATAGAACGCTTATTTGTCTTCTATCTGTGCAATCTGACACTCCAACAATCTGTTTTGCTTCAATTTGGCTCATTTTACAAAGGTGCATATTTCTAGAGTTCACATGCAGTTCTACTCATGAGTAAGCAACTAAGTGAAATAAACCTATAGATCGCTTATTTATCTTCTATCTCTGCATTCTGACACTCAAACAATGTGTTCTGCTTCAATTTGGCTCATTTTACAAAGGTGCTTATTCCTGGAGTGAACATGCAGTTCTACTCAAGAGTAAGCAAATAAGCGAAATAAAGCCATAGAACGCTTATCAGCCTTCTATCTATGCATTCTGACACTCCAACAATGTGTTTTGCTTCAATTTGGCTCATTTTACAAAGGTGCTTATTTCTGGAGTGAACATGCAGTTCTACTCAAGAGTAAGCAACTAAGAGAAATAAAGCCATAGAACGCTTATCTGCCTTCTATCTATGCATTCTGACACTCCAACAATGTGTTTTGCTTCAATTTGGCTCATTTTACAAAGGTGCTTTTTTCTGGACTGAACATGCAGTTCTACTCAAGAGTAAGCAATTAAGCAAAATAAACCTATAGAACGCTTATTTGTCTTCTATCTGTGCAATCTGACACTCCAACAATGTGTTTTGCTTCAATTTGGCTCATTTTACAAAGGTGCTTATTTCTGGAGTGAACATGCATTTCTACTCAAGAGTAAGCAACTAAGCGAAATAAACCTATAGAACGCTTACTTGTCTTCTATCTGTGCATTCTGACACTCCAACAATGTGTTTTGCTTCAATTTGGCTCATTTTACAAACGTGCTTATTTCTGGAGTGAACATGCAGTTCTACTCAAGAGTAAGCAACTAAGCGAAATAAACCTATAGAACGCTTATTTGTCTTCTATCTGTGCATTCTGACACTCCAACAATGTGTTTTGCTTCAATTTGGCTCATTTTACAAAGGTGCTTATTTCTGGAGTGAACATGCAGTTCTACTCAAGAGTAAGCAACTAAGCGAAATAAACCTATAGAACGCTTATTTGTCTTCTATCTGTGCATTCTGACACTCCAACAATGTGTTCTGCTTCAATTTGGCTCATTTTACAAAGGTGCTTATTTCTGGAGTGAACATGCAGTTCTACTCAAGAGTAAGCAATTAAGCGAAATAAACCTATAGAACGCTTATTTGTTTTCTATCTGTGCAATCTGACACTCCAACAATGTGTTTTGCTTCAATTTGGCTCATTTTACAAAGGTGCTTATTTCTGGAGTGAACATGCATTTCTACTCAAGAGTAAGCAACTAAGCGAAATAAACCTATAGAACGCTTTTTTGCTTTCTATTTGTGCAATCTGACACTCCAGCAATGTGTTTTGCTTCAATTTGGCTCATTTTACAACGGTGCATATTTCTGGAGTCCACATGCAGTTCTACTCATGAGTAAGCAACTAAGAGAAATAAAGCCATAGAACGCTTATCTGCCTTCTATCTATGCATTCTGACACTCCAACAATGTGTTTTGCTTCAATTTGGCTAATTTTACAAAGGTGCTTATTTCTGGACTGAACATGCAGTTCTACTCAAGAGTAAGCAATTAAGCGAAATAAACCTATAGAACGCTTATTTGTTTTCTATCTGTGCAATCTGACACTCCAACAATGTGTTTTGCTTCAATTTGGCTCATTTTACAAAGGTGCTTATTTCTGGAGTGAACATGCATTTCTACTCAAGAGTAAGCAACTAAGCGAAATAAACCTATAGAACGCTTATTTGCTTTCTATTTGTGCAATCTGACACTCCAGCAATGTGTTTTGCTTCAATTTGGCTCATTTTACAACGGTGCATATTTCTGGAGTCCACATGCAGTTCTACTCATGAGTAAGCAACTAAGAGAAATAAAGCCATAGAACGCTTATCTGCCTTCTATCTATGCATTCTGACACTCCAACAATGTGTTTTGCTTCAATTTGGCTAATTTTACAAAGGTGCTTATTTCTGGACTGAACATGCAGTTCTACTCAAGAGTAAGCAATTAAGCGAAATAAACCTATAGAACGCTTATTTGTCTTCTATCTGTGCAATCTGACACTCCAACAATGTGTTTTGCTTCAATTTGGCTCATTTTACAAACGTGCTTATTTCTGGAGTCCACATGCAGTTCTACTCAAGAGTAAGCAACTAAGCGAAATAAACCTATAGATCGCTTATTTATCTTCTATCTATGCATTCTGACACTCCAACAATGTGTTCTGCTTCAATTTGGCTCATTTTACAAAGGTGCTTATTTCTGGACTGAACATGCAGTTCTACTCAACAGTAAGCAATTAAGCGAAATAAACCTATAGAACGCTTATTTGTCTTCTATCTGTGCAATCTGACACTCCAACAATGTGTTTTGCTTCAATTTGGCTCATTTTACAAAGGTGCATATTTCTGGAGTTCACATGCAGTTCTACTCATGAGTAAGCAACTAAGTGAAATAAACCTATAGATCGCTTATTTATCTTCTATCTCTGCATTCTGACACTCAAACAATGTGTTCTGCTTCAATTTGGCTCATTTTACAAAGGTGCTTATTCCTGGAGTGAACATGCAGTTCTACTCAAGAGTAAGCAAATAAGCGAAATAAAGCCATAGAACGCTTATCAGCCTTCTATCTATGCATTCTGACACTCCAACAATGTGTTTTGCTTCAATTTGGCTCATTTTACAAAGGTGCTTATTTCTGGAGTGAACATGCAGTTCTACTCAAGAGTAAGCAACTAAGAGAAATAAAGCCATAGAACGCTTATCTGCCTTCTATCTATGCATTCTGACACTCCAACAATGTGTTTTGCTTCAATTTGGCTCATTTTACAAAGGTGCTTATTTCTGGACTGAACATGCAGTTCTACTCAAGAGTAAGCAATTAAGCGAAATAAACCTATAGAACGCTTATTTGTCTTCTATCTGTGCAATCTGACACTCCAACAATGTGTTTTGCTTCAATTTGGCTCATTTTACAAAGGTGCTTATTTCTGGAGTGAACATGCATTTCTACTCAAGAGTAAGCAACTAAGCGAAATAAACCTATAGAACGCTTACTTGTCTTCTATCTGTGCATTCTGACACTCCAACAATGTGTTTTGCTTCAATTTGGCTCATTTTACAAACGTGCTTATTTCTGGAGTGAACATGCAGTTCTACTCAAGAGTAAGCAACTAAGCGAAATAAACCTATAGAACGCTTATTTGTCTTCTATCTGTGCATTCTGACACTCCAACAATGTGTTTTGCTTCAATTTGGCTCATTTTACAAAGGTGCTTATTTCTGGAGTGAACATGCAGTTCTACTCAAGAGTAAGCAACTAAGCGAAATAAACCTATAGAACGCTTATTTGTCTTCTATCTGTGCATTCTGACACTCCAACAATGTGTTCTGCTTCAATTTGGCTCATTTTACAAAGGTGCTTATTTCTGGAGTGAACATGCAGTTCTACTCAAGAGTAAGCAATTAAGCGAAATAAACCTATAGAACGCTTATTTGTTTTCTATCTGTGCAATCTGACACTCCAACAATGTGTTTTGCTTCAATTTGGCTCATTTTACAAAGGTGCTTATTTCTGGAGTGAACATGCATTTCTACTCAAGAGTAAGCAACTAAGCGAAATAAACCTATAGAACGCTTATTTGCTTTCTATTTGTGCAATCTGACACTCCAGCAATGTGTTTTGCTTCAATTTGGCTCATTTTACAACGGTGCATATTTCTGGAGTCCACATGCAGTTCTACTCATGAGTAAGCAACTAAGAGAAATAAAGCCATAGAACGCTTATCTGCCTTCTATCTATGCATTCTGACACTCCAACAATGTGTTTTGCTTCAATTTGGCTAATTTTACAAAGGTGCTTATTTCTGGACTGAACATGCAGTTCTACTCAAGAGTAAGCAATTAAGCGAAATAAACCTATAGAACGCTTATTTGTTTTCTATCTGTGCAATCTGACACTCCAACAATGTGTTTTGCTTCAATTTGGCTCATTTTACAAAGGTGCTTATTTCTGGAGTGAACATGCATTTCTACTCAAGAGTAAGCAACTAAGCGAAATAAACCTATAGAACGCTTATTTGCTTTCTATTTGTGCAATCTGACACTCCAGCAATGTGTTTTGCTTCAATTTGGCTCATTTTACAACGGTGCATATTTCTGGAGTCCACATGCAGTTCTACTCATGAGTAAGCAACTAAGAGAAATAAAGCCATAGAACGCTTATCTGCCTTCTATCTATGCATTCTGACACTCCAACAATGTGTTTTGCTTCAATTTGGCTAATTTTACAAAGGTGCTTATTTCTGGACTGAACATGCAGTTCTACTCAAGAGTAAGCAATTAAGCGAAATAAACCTATAGAACGCTTATTTGTCTTCTATCTGTGCAATCTGACACTCCAACAATGTGTTTTGCTTCAATTTGGCTCATTTTACAAACGTGCTTATTTCTGGAGTCCACATGCAGTTCTACTCAAGAGTAAGCAACTAAGCGAAATAAACCTATAGATCGCTTATTTATCTTCTATCTATGCATTCTGACACTCCAACAATGTGTTCTGCTTCAATTTGGCTCATTTTACAAAGGTGCTTATTTCTGGACTGAACATGCAGTTCTACTCAACAGTAAGCAATTAAGCGAAATAAACCTATAGAACGCTTATTTGTCTTCTATCTGTGCAATCTGACACTCCAACAATGTGTTTTGCTTCAATTTGGCTCATTTTACAAAGGTGCATATTTCTGGAGTTCACATGCAGTTCTACTCATGAGTAAGCAACTAAGTGAAATAAACCTATAGATCGCTTATTTATCTTCTATCTCTGCATTCTGACACTCAAACAATGTGTTCTGCTTCAATTTGGCTCATTTTACAAAGGTGCTTATTCCTGGAGTGAACATGCAGTTCTACTCAAGAGTAAGCAAATAAGCGAAATAAAGCCATAGAACGCTTATCAGCCTTCTATCTATGCATTCTGACACTCCAACAATGTGTTTTGCTTCAATTTGGCTCATTTTACAAAGGTGCTTATTTCTGGAGTGAACATGCAGTTCTACTCAAGAGTAAGCAACTAAGAGAAATAAAGCCATAGAACGCTTATCTGCCTTCTATCTATGCATTCTGACACTCCAACAATGTGTTTTGCTTCAATTTGGCTCATTTTACAAAGGTGCTTATTTCTGGACTGAACATGCAGTTCTACTCAAGAGTAAGCAATTAAGCGAAATAAACCTATAGAACGCTTATTTGTCTTCTATCTGTGCAATCTGACACTCCAACAATGTGTTTTGCTTCAATTTGGCTCATTTTACAAAGGTGCTTATTTCTGGAGTGAACATGCATTTCTACTCAAGAGTAAGCAACTAAGCGAAATAAACCTATAGAACGCTTACTTGTCTTCTATCTGTGCATTCTGACACTCCAACAATGTGTTTTGCTTCAATTTGGCTCATTTTACAAACGTGCTTATTTCTGGAGTGAACATGCAGTTCTACTCAAGAGTAAGCAACTAAGCGAAATAAACCTATAGAACGCTTATTTGTCTTCTATCTGTGCATTCTGACACTCCAACAATGTGTTTTGCTTCAATTTGGCTCATTTTACAAAGGTGCTTATTTCTGGAGTGAACATGCAGTTCTACTCAAGAGTAAGCAACTAAGCGAAATAAACCTATAGAACGCTTATTTGTCTTCTATCTGTGCATTCTGACACTCCAACAATGTGTTCTGCTTCAATTTGGCTCATTTTACAAAGGTGCTTATTTCTGGAGTGAACATGCAGTTCTACTCAAGAGTAAGCAATTAAGCGAAATAAACCTATAGAACGCTTATTTGTTTTCTATCTGTGCAATCTGACACTCCAACAATGTGTTTTGCTTCAATTTGGCTCATTTTACAAAGGTGCTTATTTCTGGAGTGTACATGCATTTCTACTCAAGAGTAAGCAACTAAGCGAAATAAACCTATAGAACGCTTATTTGCTTTCTATTTGTGCAATCTGACACTCCAACAATGTGTTTTGCTTCAATTTGGCTCATTTTACAACGGTGCATATTTCTGGAGTCCACATGCAGTTCTACTCATGAGTAAGCAACTAAGCGAAATAAACCTAAAGATCACTTATTTATCTTCTATCTATGCATTCTGACACTCCACCAATATGTTTTGCTTCAATTTGGCTCATTTTACAAAGGTGCTTATTTCTGGAGTGAACATGCATTTCTACTCAAGAGTAAGCAACTAAGCGAAATAAACCTATAGAACGCTTATTTGCTTTCTATCTGTGCAATCTGACACTCCAACAATGTGTTTTGCTTCAATTTGGCTCATTTTACAAAGGTGCATATTTCTGGAGTCCACATGCAGTTCTACTCATGAGTAAGCAATTAAGCGAAATAAACCTATAGAACGCTTATTTGTCTTCTATCTGTGCAATCTGACACTCCAACAATGTGTTTTGCTTCAATTTGGCTCATTTTACAAACGTGCTTATTTCTGGAGTCCACATGCAGTTCTACTCAAGAGTAAGCAACTAAGCGAAATAAACCTATAGATCGCTTATTTATCTTCTATCTATGCATTCTGACACTCCAACAATGTGTTCTGCTTCAATTTGGCTCATTTTACAAAGGTGCTTATTTCTGGACTGAACATGCAGTTCTACTCAACAGTAAGCAATTAAGCGAAATAAACCTATAGAACGCTTATTTGTCTTCTATCTGTGCAATCTGACACTCCAACAATGTGTTTTGCTTCAATTTGGCTCATTTTACAAAGGTGCTTATTTCTGGAGTGAACATGCATTTCTACTCAAGAGTAAGCAACTAAGCGAAATAAACCTATAGAACGCTTACTTGTCTTCTATCTGTGCATTCTGACACTCCAACAATGTGTTTTGCTTCAATTTGGCTCATTTTACAAACGTGCTTATTTCTGGAGTGAACATGCAGTTCTACTCAAGAGTAAGCAACTAAGCGAAATAAACCTATAGAACGCTTATTTGTCTTCTATCTGTGCATTCTGACACTCCAACAATGTGTTTTGCTTCAATTTGGCTCATTTTACAAAGGTGCTTATTTCTGGAGTGAACATGCAGTTCTACTCAAGAGTAAGCAACTAAGCGAAAAAACCTATAGATCGCTTATTAGTATTCTATCTATGCATTCTGACACTCCATCAATGTGTTTTGCTTCAATTTGCCTCATTTTACAAAGGTGCTTATTTCTGGACTGAACATGCAATTCTACTCAAGAGTAAGCAATTAAGCGAAATAAACCTATAGAACGCTTATTTGTCTTCTATCTGTGCAATCTGACACTCCAACAATGTGTTTTGCTTCAATTTGGCTCATTTTACAAACGTGCTTATTTCTGGAGTGAACATGCAGTTCTACTCAAGAGTAAGCAACTAAGCGAAATAAACCTATAGAACGCTTATTTGTCTTCTATCTGTGCAATCTGACACTCCAACAATGTGTTTTGCTTCAATTTGGCTCATTTTACAAAGGTGCATATTTCTGGAATTCACATGCAGTTCTACTCAAGAGTAAGCAACTAAGCGAAATAAAGCCATAGAACGCTTATCTGCCTTCTATCTATACATTCTGACACTCCAACAATGTGTTTTGCTTCAATTTGGCTCATTTTACAAAGGTGCTTATTTCTGGAGTGAACATGCAGTCCTACTCAAGAGTAAGCAACTAAGAGAAATAAAGCCATAGAACGCTTATCTGCCTTCTATCTATGCATTCTGACACTCCAACAATGTGTTTTGCTTCAATTTGGCTAATTTTACAAAGGTGCTTATTTCTGGACTGAACATGCAGTTCTACTCAAGAGTAAGCAACTAAGAGAAATAAAGCCATAGAACGCTTATCTGCCTTCTATCTATGCATTCTGACACTCCAACAATGTGTTTTGCTTCAATTTGGCTCATTTTACAAAGGTGCTTATTTCTGGAGTGAACATGCAGTTCTACTCAAGAGTAAGCAACTAAGCGAAAAAAACCTATAGATCGCTTATTAGTATTCTATCTATGCATTCTGACACTCCATCAATGTGTTTTGCTTCAATTTGCCTCATTTTACAAAGGTGCTTATTTCTGGAGTGAACATGCAGTTCTACTCAAGAGTAAGCAACTAAGAGAAATAAAGCCATAGAATGCTTATTTGTCTTCTATCTGTGCAATCTGACACTCCAACAATGTGTTTTGCTTCAATTTGGCTCATTTTACAAAGGTGCATATTTCTGGAATTCACATGCAGTTCTACTCATGAGTAAGCAACTAAGTGAAATAAACCTATAGATCGCTTATTTATCTTCTATCTATGCATTCTGACACTCAAACAATGTGTTCTGCTTCAATTTGGCTCATTTTACAAAGGTGCTTATTCCTGGAGTGAACATGCAGTTCTACTCAAGAGTAAGCAAATAAGCGAAATAAAGCCATAGAACGCTTATCAGCCTTCTATCTATGCATTCTGACACTCCAACAATGTGTTTTGCTTCAATTTGGCTGATTTTACAAAGGTGCTTATTTCTGGAGTGAACATGCAGTTCTACTCAAGAGTAAGCAACTAAGAGAAATAAAGCCATAGAACGCTTATCTGCCTTCTATCTATGCATTCTGACACTCCAACAATGTGTTTTGCTTCAATTTGGCTCATTTTACAAACGTGCTTATTTCTGGAGTCCACATGCAGTTCTACTCAAGAGTAAGCAACTAAGCGAAATAAACCTATAGAACGCTTATTTGTCTTCTATCTGTGCATTCTGACACTCCAACAATGTGTTTTGCTTCAATTTGGCTCATTTTACAAAGGTGCTTATTTCTGGAGTGAACATGCAGTTCTACTCAAGAGTAAGCAACTAAGCGAAATAAACCTATAGATCGCTTATTAGTATTCTATCTATGCATTCTGACAGTCCATCAATGTGTTTTGCTTCAATTTGGCTCATTTTACAAAGGTGCTTATTTCTGGAGTGAACATGCAGTTCTACTCAAGAGTAAGCAATTAAGCGAAATAAACCTATAGAACGCTTTTTTGTCTTCTATCTGTGCAATCTGACACTCCAACCATGTGTTTTGCTTCAATTTGGCTCATTTTACAAAGGTGCTTATTTCTGGAATTCACATGCAGTTCTACTCATGAGTAAGCAATTAAGCGAAATAAACCTATAGATCGCTTATTTATCTTCTATCAATGCATTCTGACACTCCACCAATATGTTTTGCTTCAATTTGGCTCATTTTACAAAGGTGCTTATTTCTGGAGTGAACATGCAGTTCTACTCATGAGTAAGCAACTAAGCGAAATAAACCTATAGATCGCTTATTTATCTTCTATCTATGCATTCTGACACTCCACCAATATGTTTTGCTTCAATTTGGCTAATTTTACAAAGGTTATTACTTCTGGAGTGAACATGCATTTCTACTCAAGAGTAAGCAACTAAGCGAAATAAACCTATAGAACGCTTACTTGTCTTCTATCTATGCATTCCTACACTCAAACAATGTGTTTTGCTTCAATTTGGCTCATTTTACAAACGTGCTTATTTCTGGAGTGAACATGCAGTTCTACTCAAGAGTAAGCAACTAAGCGAAATAAACCTATAGAACGCTTATTTATCTTCTATCTGTGCAATCTGACACTCCATCCATATGTTTTGCTTCAATTTGGCTCATTTTACAAAGGTGCTTATTTCTGTAGTTCACATGCAGTTCTACTCATGAGTAAGCAACTAAGCGAAATAAACCTATAGATCGCTTATTTATCTTCTATCTATGCATTCTGACACTCCAACAATGTGTTTTGCTTCAATTTGGCTCATTTTACAAAGGTGCTTATTTCTGGAGTTCACATGCATATCTACTCAAGAGTAAGCAACTAAGCGAAATAAACCTATAGAACGCTTATTTGTCTTCTATCTATGCATTCTGACACTCCACCAATATGTTTTGCTTCAATTTGGCTCATTTTACAAACGTGCTTATTTCTTGTTTTAGGGTTAGGG
>NW_026801998.1:5000-7500 GCF_963506605.1 Zootoca vivipara | reverse complement strand
GTTAGGGTTAGGGTTAGGGTTAGGGTTAGGGTTAGGGTTAGGGTTAGGGTTAGGGTTAGGGTTAGGGTTAGGGTTAGGGTTAGGGTTAGGGTTAGGGTTAGGGTTAGGGTTAGGGTTAGGGTTAGGGTTAGGGTTAGGGTTAGGGTTAGGGTTAGGGTTAGGGTTAGGGTTAGGGTTAGGGTTAGGGTTAGGGTTAGGGTTAGGGTTAGGGTTAGGGTTAGGGTTAGGGTTAGGGTTAGGGTTAGGGTTAGGGTTAGGGTTAGGGTTAGGGTTAGGGTTAGGGTTAGGGTTAGGGTTAGGGTTAGGGTTAGGGTTAGGGTTAGGGTTAGGGTTAGGGTTAGGGTTAGGGTTAGGGTTAGGGTTAGGGTTAGGGTTAGGGTTAGGGTTAGGGTTAGGGTTAGGGTTAGGGTTAGGGTTAGGGTTAGGGTTAGGGTTAGGGTTAGGGTTAGGGTTAGGGTTAGGGTTAGGGTTAGGGTTAGGGTTAGGGTTAGGGTTAGGGTTAGGGTTAGGGTTAGGGTTAGGGTTAGGGTTAGGGTTAGGGTTAGGGTTAGGGTTAGGGTTAGGGTTAGGGTTAGGGTTAGGGTTAGGGTTAGGGTTAGGGTTAGGGTTAGGGTTAGGGTTAGGGTTAGGGTTAGGGTTAGGGTTAGGGTTAGGGTTAGGGTTAGGGTTAGGGTTAGGGTTAGGGTTAGGGTTAGGGTTAGGGTTAGGGTTAGGGTTAGGGTTAGGGTTAGGGTTAGGGTTAGGGTTAGGGTTAGGGTTAGGGTTAGGGTTAGGGTTAGGGTTAGGGTTAGGGTTAGGGTTAGGGTTAGGGTTAGGGTTAGGGTTAGGGTTAGGGTTAGGGTTAGGGTTAGGGTTAGGGTTAGGGTTAGGGTTAGGGTTAGGGTTAGGGTTAGGGTTAGGGTTAGGGTTAGGGTTAGGGTTAGGGTTAGGGTTAGGGTTAGGGTTAGGGTTAGGGTTAGGGTTAGGGTTAGGGTTAGGGTTAGGGTTAGGGTTAGGGTTAGGGTTAGGGTTAGGGTTAGGGTTAGGGTTAGGGTTAGGGTTAGGGTTAGGGTTAGGGTTAGGGTTAGGGTTAGGGTTAGGGTTAGGGTTAGGGTTAGGGTTAGGGTTAGGGTTAGGGTTAGGGTTAGGGTTAGGGTTAGGGTTAGGGTTAGGGTTAGGGTTAGGGTTAGGGTTAGGGTTAGGGTTAGGGTTAGGGTTAGGGTTAGGGTTAGGGTTAGGGTTAGGGTTAGGGTTAGGGTTAGGGTTAGGGTTAGGGTTAGGGTTAGGGTTAGGGTTAGGGTTAGGGTTAGGGTTAGGGTTAGGGTTAGGGTTAGGGTTAGGGTTAGGGTTAGGGTTAGGGTTAGGGTTAGGGTTAGGGTTAGGGTTAGGGTTAGGGTTAGGGTTAGGGTTAGGGTTAGGGTTAGGGTTAGGGTTAGGGTTAGGGTTAGGGTTAGGGTTAGGGTTAGGGTTAGGGTTAGGGTTAGGGTTAGGGTTAGGGTTAGGGTTAGGGTTAGGGTTAGGGTTAGGGTTAGGGTTAGGGTTAGGGTTAGGGTTAGGGTTAGGGTTAGGGTTAGGGTTAGGGTTAGGGTTAGGGTTAGGGTTAGGGTTAGGGTTAGGGTTAGGGTTAGGGTTAGGGTTAGGGTTAGGGTTAGGGTTAGGGTTAGGGTTAGGGTTAGGGTTAGGGTTAGGGTTAGGGTTAGGGTTAGGGTTAGGGTTAGGGTTAGGGTTAGGGTTAGGGTTAGGGTTAGGGTTAGGGTTAGGGTTAGGGTTAGGGTTAGGGTTAGGGTTAGGGTTAGGGTTAGGGTTAGGGTTAGGGTTAGGGTTAGGGTTAGGGTTAGGGTTAGGGTTAGGGTTAGGGTTAGGGTTAGGGTTAGGGTTAGGGTTAGGGTTAGGGTTAGGGTTAGGGTTAGGGTTAGGGTTAGGGTTAGGGTTAGGGTTAGGGTTAGGGTTAGGGTTAGGGTTAGGGTTAGGGTTAGGGTTAGGGTTAGGGTTAGGGTTAGGGTTAGGGTTAGGGTTAGGGTTAGGGTTAGGGTTAGGGTTAGGGTTAGGGTTAGGGTTAGGGTTAGGGTTAGGGTTAGGGTTAGGGTTAGGGTTAGGGTTAGGGTTAGGGTTAGGGTTAGGGTTAGGGTTAGGGTTAGGGTTAGGGTTAGGGTTAGGGTTAGGGTTAGGGTTAGGGTTAGGGTTAGGGTTAGGGTTAGGGTTAGGGTTAGGGTTAGGGTTAGGGTTAGGGTTAGGGTTAGGGTTAGGGTTAGGGTTAGGGTTAGGGTTAGGGTTAGGGTTAGGGTTAGGGTTAGGGTTAGGGTTAGGGTTAGGGTTAGGGTTAGGGTTAGGGTTAGGGTTAGGGTTAGGGTTAGGGTTAGGGTTAGGGTTAGGGTTAGGGTTAGGGTTAGGGTTAGGGTTAGGGTTAGGGTTAGGGTTAGGGTTAGGGTTAGGGTTAGGGTTAGGGTTAGGGTTAGGGTTAGGGTTAGGGTTAGGGTTAGGGTTAGGGTTAGGGTTAGGGTTAGGGTTAGGGTTAGGGTTA